>NW_020448230.1:1413305-1497272 GCF_003343035.1 Apteryx rowi
TGCCAGCAGGTCGAGGGAGGTGATCCTCCCCCTCTACTCAGCCCTGGTGAGGCCACATCTGGAGTACTGTGTCCAGTTCTGGGCTCCCCAGTACAAGAGAGACATGGCACTACTGGAGGGAGTCCTGCGGAGGGCTACCAAGATGATGAAGGGACTGGAGCCTCTCTCCTATGAGGAAAGGCTGAGAGAGCTGGGCCTGTTCAGCCTGGTGAAGAGAAGACTGAGGGGGGATCTTGTCAATGTATACAAATATCTAAAGGGAGAGTGTCAAGAGGATGGGGCCAGACTCTTTTCAGTGGTGCCCAGCAGCAGCACAAGAGGCAACAGGCACAAACTGAAACACAGGCAGTTCCATCTGAACATGAGGAAAAACTTCACTGTGAGGGTGACAGAGCACTGGAACAGGTTGCCCAGAGAGACTGTGAAGTCTCCTTCTCTGGAGATATTCAAAACCCGCCTGGATGCGATCCTGTGCAACGTGCTCTAGGTGACCCTGCTTGAGCAGGAAGGTTGGACTAGATGATCTCCAGAGGTTCCTTCCAGCCTCAACCATTCTGTGATTCTGTGATCTGGCACTATATATGCTTATCTTTCCTCTTTGTGGGTCTGTACATTATGATTAACCAAAATAAATTTGTGAATTGAAAACAGATTTATACCAGGAATTAACTTTCACATGGTGAGTAGGGACTGAATTTAGTGGACAAAGTCCCTTTGATTTCAATAAGCTTATTTGTTAAGATAATGACAAAGTGGGAATCAGTACATGTGACAGAATCTGGCGATACAGATTTTCAGAACTGCAATGGTATAAAACTAGTATAATACAGAGAAGAATTTGTTAAATGTGTAGTTAAACACAGTGAAAGGATAAATTATAGAAACATTCAGATGCCAGAATAACAACTGCCTCAAAAATATACACTATTTTAAACAGGATCTGACTTACCAACTAAAAAAACCCGATGCCTGGTTAACATAAAGACAGTTAATATTTTCCACATTACAAAGTTTTCCAAATAGAAGACAGCTAAACAAACTGCTTATTTCAATCTCTACGGTAGAATCATAGAATTGCAGAATGGTCAAGGTTGAAAAGGACCTCTGGAGACTGTCTAGTCCAACCCCACTTTCTTTCAGACATTTCAATTCATTGAAATGTCCAAGTCTTCAAGCAATTTTCATCTGTAAATATATCACATAGATACTTTTATTATAAATAATACAGTGCTATTTTTCAAAGATCTGTTTGCATGTGCAACTAGGGATTTCTTATTTGAATTAATTCCAGACAGTTTATATTAAAGCTCTTCTTCAAAAGCCACCTGCAAAACTAGCAGGTTTCATCATTTATAAAATGTGTCAGTCTTAATTTCCAAATTACTTGGCAACTTCATATTTTAATTCATTCTCTTACCAGATGGTTGGTTTCTCTTTTGTGCAAATACATCAGAATTGGTCTACAACACTTCACACTAACCTTGATATGTTTAAATTACCTGGAATAAAAAACATCAACAGTACCATGTGCAGTGTGGTGAGTAGCAGTTTCCACAGCAGATCACAGCAAAGGGAGACATTTGGCTGAGGATAAGGGGAATTAATCTTCCTCTTTGCCATCACAGTATCTGTACTTCCCTTACTGTTTATGTAGCTTACTACTGTATAACACCACCAAAAATAGCAAATCAGTTTGCTCTTAAGCCTTCTGTCAGAAGTATAGATTGGCACCTTAGAACCCACTGGAGAGTGTAGAAGTTCTACTCCCTAAACAGACATATGTCTGGCGATTGCTAGAAAAACAAATTTCACAGGGAGGTTCACAGCCTCAAGAAACATATACAGCTACCACTTGTGCAAGAAGTGATGAAATTGAAATATCAGAAGTACAGAGTTCTAGAATAGGCTTCCAAGAGCATTAGACAAAAAAACTATTTTTTAAGAAGCCTGATGCATTTCTTATCTGGACTATATGACTCAATTGCTTGAAATGGCACAAGCAAAACCTCTGTAGTACAAAAGGCCCCTTCCAGAAATATGCTTTTTTATTGTGCTGGTGATCACTGAAGCCTTTATTCAAGTTGAATCTTTCAGGTGTTACTATAATGCTACATATATTATTAGTATTCTCTCTTAGATGGAAAGAGGGCTTCCCTCGGAATTTTTCCCTCGGTAAATCAGATCCATTTGTTACTGTGTTTTCCTCTGCTTTTCCAGTTATAGACTGATATTTCAGAAAAAAATACCATCAAATAGCAACCACAGAAATGCTTGCTGTACTGGAAGTTTTTCTGACTGGTTTGTATCTTCACTAACTGTGGAGTCTCATCCTTGGAGATATTCAAAAGCCATCTGGACAGTGTCCTGGGCAATCTGCTTTAGCTGACCTTGCTTGAGCAGCGGGGTTGGACTAGATGATCTCCAGAGGTCCCTTCCAACCTCAACCATTCTATGATTCTGTTAAAGTCTTTAGTCCCCATTTTGAGTCAAAAATACTTAATTTTGTCCACATCACTGAAAGACACATGGCTGACTTTGAAAGCAGGTTTTATAAGGATTATCATCCAGTTTCCCTAGCCATTCTAAAATAAATGAATTTTTAAAAAGTCGTAAGTGTTTTTAGAAGGTCTGAGTAGAAAGGTACAGTCTTAGATTCACCAGCACCGTTTATCAACCACAAAATGCCAGTATATTCAATTTAACTGGGTACACAAATGCTTTGTGTTGATGATACCTGATGGTACAGGAACCAGATAACATTGATAAAACTTATCCAATACACAGTATGTAAATGCATTATTCTTAATTAAAAAAAAAAAAACTACCCACAACAAAACCTAGTAATTTGGAATTAGCTTATTTAATCATTCTTAACATTATTTTAAATAATCTAGTGTAAAGCTGTTAAGGAGTTCTAGACTTTTAGACCAGTATTTATTAGCTTTTCTGCACTGGTCATTTTCTATTCATTTGAACAGGCTGTAGTCCCAATAGGATTCAAAATTAATCATGAAATATCCAGCAAGGAAAAAACCTACTGTAAGAGTTGCACCAGTTATTGGTTTTGGTTTGGAGAACATCATTACTCTCATAGCATGCTGATTTCTGAAATCTACCAGGAATCCTACATATCCTCAATTAAATGAGCAAAAATGCCTCAGGAAAACTGATGTTCCGAGGAAATGTTGTTCTAATACAGCATTACTATCACCCAGTTTTGAAAATATGACAAAAATTATTCATTTAGCTTTCTACAGAAGTTATAAGGTTGGGGTGTGAAGCTGAGGAGAAACTTCAAACTTTAGTCCCATTGTTTAGTTTACATTCTTCTCATCCTAAAGACTATACATTTTGAACCATTTTCTGGGACTATTTTTAGGCATAACTTGACATTTGCTAGGGTTTAAAAAGTTACCTCCTTTCGAAAGGTAACTAGTGCCCCTCAGCTGAGCAGGAATAACTTCTTGCGAAAGCCCAACTCACACATGTGCATGAAACACTGCTAAAATGTGTCAGTAGAACTCMCAGTCAGCTACAAGGTCTCACCTGAAAATCTGAAACTTGTAAGACGAGATTTAGGGCAAAAAGTTTCTCCCACAGCTGTTTTGCCAGCAAATATTTTTCTGTAAATGCCCTTAGTCAGAGAATGTAACAACAGTTAAATATTTTGATGCTTTTATTAAAAAAAAAAGGGGGGGGGGAATCTGATCTTTTAAAAAATTCCAGAAGAGCAACATACCATTTTAAGTATTCTGTAAGCAAAAACAGCAAAAATACCTACTGTTAGAATTCCACAATGAACATGCGGACTAGCCCTTCACATTTATTCAGACCTCAGTGAGATACTGCTGCACAAGAGTAGCTGCTGCCACTCCAGCCATCACAGTCATGGTTGCCAATGAACATTCATGGTAAAGTAAAAACCTACCACTGTCAAACCTATTAAGATCAGATAAAAAAATTAATTGAAAGAAAAAGTCTTTTCTATTTTCAAAGAAAATGGTGGTGCATCACTTTCTTCTCCCTTCAGTGACAATAAGTAGCAATCACCACCTAGGAAGGGGTGTATTGGTGGAAAGAATGAGCAATAATCTCACACAGACCATTTCAGTTCAGTGGTAAACTTTAGGTTTGAGGAAAGCAATGAGGTAAAGCTTATAATACATATATGTATTATGCATTATATAGTTATAATGTATGATAATATTCTAATATGAAGCTAGACTAAATGATTAAAGGAATACCTTTGGGCTTTAAATCTATGTCAAAAGATGTATAATGTATGTTTAGATTAATCTGTACATGAATATCTTAAATGGGGCTTTATTGGTTCAGATAACTGAGCATTTTAGATAGTATTTCATGCACAAAAATCAAGTAACTGGAATTAACTGTCATGATTTTGTATGTCCAATATTTTGCAAATCTAGTGACAACTTTATACAAGTTAACACATTTCTGCAGTGTTGTATGATTATACCTCATTTTGTAAGAGTACAGTTGATGTTTTGTAATAAAGAGCAKAAAAAGTGAAAAAGGATTTAGTCCTGTAGTAAGAGCAGTAAAGCCGCCCGAAAACTATGATTTCTATGGCTTGCATCAATAAAATATTCTAAACTAAAATTACAATAAAAATAGACATTTACACAGAACTTTGTGAGTGTACAGGACTCTGTTGAGAGCAACAACAGTTAGAAATATTTTGTAACAAATGCAGTCTAAGTCTGACATGCAGTCTATGACAAGAACAATAAACCAGGTTAATGRAGGCAAAACAGAAAATTTTCCTGCATAGATAACAGTCTGTTATAAAATCCTGTGTTTATGAAAATCCCAGAGTACATAATACTTTCATTAATAAATACTGTGCTCACATCAAATTAACAACAATGTAATCTACATACACCAGTGTAACCAATGTACAACAGGTTTTTCAATCTCTATTTTGACTATTCGCATCCCTACTGATGTTGTCTTTCACTACCAACAGCTTGTTGCTGATGTGTAAAACTAATATATACCCACTGGTCTGAAAATACCATAAATTGGAAAGAAAACTCTCTAAAATAGTACTAATTTTTACCTCTGTTGTTATGAACTGAATCTGAATAAGAAAAATAAATACAAAGGCATTTATATTTTTCTGTTAGTTTTATGAAACAGAGGATTAAAATATAATTCACTTCAGAAAAATTTATAAGAGTATTTTGTTTTTCAAAAATGGACCTCTTAGAAACCAAACTGTCTACATCAAATACATATCTTTCATTTATATTTCCTAAAAAAAATACATTTTATCTTAGTATTCCCTTTTCTCTTCCTTTTTTTATTTTTGCAATGGAATACAGAACCTAGAAAATGTTTCTATAAAAAACATTTTTCTTAGAACTTCCTACTAGATTATTATCAAATTATCAAACAAAATATCAAATTACCTGGAGTGGAACCATGCTTGATTTTATACCTACCAGAAGTCCATGGGTTAAAAACAGAATATGTAAACCACCAGCAAAAGATAAGCAAATAAAACCAAGGATGAAAAGTAGAGTTCCAGTTGTAACTGTTTTAATGGCTACATATCTCTTGTAAAAGTTTTTCAGAAGTGGGACCAAGAATCATAACAAAACTGCAGCTGAGTGATCCAATCCATGCAAAGAATCAAAATCCACCAATTTCTCATAATTAAATAGCTTTTTTCCTTTATAATTCATAACCACAAGATAAGACTAAGTACAAAATCTTCAAAGGTAAACTACCATGCTTTCTACTGAAAACAACAGGGTATCTACGGTTGATTCAAATCAGACAAGATCATAGGTATTCTCTATTTCCAAGACAAGCTCTTACTCCAGTTGTCAGTCATTGTTTCTTATGGAGGGAGCTAAGTGTTCTCTACTTCTGATCCTCAACAAATCACAGATTAATAAATAAATTCCAGTTACTACAGATTTAATATGTATTATTTACATTAGCTTGTATTAACTAAAATAAATGTTTAGGAATGATAAAGCTATACCAAGACTGTATAAGTAACAGCTTTAAAAAACTGCAATAGAATATTAACTCTACTGGTTTATCTTAGCTTTAYAAATAGATCAAACTGATAATGCAGTAATTCAGGATACATATTTCTAATTAAAAGGCAATGAAAACAAGTGGTAGATGATATTTTCATTAAAAATATGAATGGTGCACTGGGATATAAAAGTTGTGTTACACAATACTGTCAATCCAAAGAAACTGAACTTTGATGTCAGCAACAAAACTAGGTAATAAGTAGTTGTACAAGTAACAGGTTTTTTAGTTTGGTGGGGAAAGAATCCTGACTGGATCGATAAGAACTTCCACTATCAAAATAGCTTTTTAATGTTTAGGTTTTGCTTTCTTGACAAAATAAAACCCAGACACTTTTCATCTCAAGTTAGATAACAGAGCTTATTCAACCAAAAACAGAGAATTTCTTTTCAGGAACTTGTAATAAAAGGGAACTGAAGTGCTAATTATAAAGCTGCCAGAGAACATCTCTTACTCAGTAGTCACATCATTACCACTGGATCATGTCATTCACCCACAGCAGAGGAGATAGCATTTAATTCCCTCTTTAGCCTAAAGGACCTGCAATTGTACTTCCCAGAAGGAAATTAAAACTACCATTGTATCATTTTATCAAAAAATGGTCCCCTCTACATTAATTTTGTCCTGTTTCTCTTCAGTTCCCACCCCTCTTCTCCAGCTGCTATCTCTCCTTGCATGTTTTTTTTTCATTTTCTTCCCTCTGCCTTTCCCAAACGACTTTGATCTTCTATGTCCATCCTAACCCTCTTGCAGATTCACCAGTTTACAATGGTCACTTTTCTCAGAAAAATGAGTATATAAATAGAAGATCTATCACATCAAATTTAAATACCATGGGAAGACAACTGTTGCTTTTTACAGGGACCTGATCAATAAATTAATGAGCTTTGAAGATGATATGTGCCAGAAAACATATTTAGCTTTATGTTACCTGCACGAGATATTAAGCTTTGATTTAGCACTGCGCACCTATGACCTACCTGTTTCTGAACTGCTTGAAAGGACAGTGTCAAGCAAGGATGCCACGCACCAACCGCAAGCAGAATGGAATCCACTAACAGGCAAGGAATTTGTACATACAATATACCACAACCCAATTGCTGCCTCCTTCTGGAGGAGGATATTAAGTTAAAGCTAACCAGCAGCATCTTCTTTGTGTACACCATGACACAACACAGTACATATCCTTCTCTCTTTAAACACAGTAGGAAACAAAGACCCATGTAAAAACAATTTTTTTGCTCTTTAAAAAATAACTGATGAAATGAATGCAACAAAAAAGAAAATTACACCACACATTCCCTACACAGTGTACTGCATACCTACCTTAATGTTAAAGTATTTTAATAAAAAGCAGCATCCATAGCAAACCCTGAAAAAAGTTATTCCACAAGCAGTGAAAATAATGTCTGATTTCCTATAAATCCGTGTCATTTTATTTCACTAAACTCCCAGCACCAACCCTAGCTCATCTTTCAGTTCTGTTGACATGGTCACTGAATAAATGACAAAATATTTAGAGGCCTATTAGCAGTATCGTCTGACCAGCCTGCCAATATAGCTACCTGCTGCCAAATGTCTAGCAGTTGGATTCTGCCCCTTCGATGGGGACGCTGAACTAGGTCTATCTGGCAACAGATTTCACAAAAATTGCAAAAAGGTATAATATTAAATTTAACAACTCATACCTTCACACTGCAAAACTCAAGTAAAAACTGTAAAGATACCAAACCAGTTGCTGAAACTTGCTTGTTGAAGCATGACTTCCATTCATTTAGCAGCCCTTTGTGAGCTATTTCCACCCTTTCACCCCCATTTCTCCCAGAGGCAGGAAGATTATTTATGGCTGACTGGGATTTCAGCTGCACCTCAAGAGGCAGCCTCAAGGATTTTTAGCAAGATCTTGATATCGGCACAATCCCTAACCAAAGCACACAGAGTACTCCTCTACCCCAGTGATCTTTTTCACCAACTACAATCAGAGCAAAGAAACAGAAGGACACATTTTCTACCTTTCAAAGTCACTTCCAATAATCATTTTTTTCCTCCCACAAGGCAACAGCCAGGGAGCTATCCTGCCTCCCAGGCGAGGCACAGCTCACACTGCAGTTTCAAACGCGCCAGGAGCCACTGCGCAGCCCTCAAGGTAGCCATGGGCCGGCAACCCGCGACACAGTCTGGCTCGGCCGCTCTGCTCTCCCTGGGGGAGGGCCTCGAGGTGCTGATGGAGGCTTCTTCTCTCTCCCTTTACCCCCTCACCCACCACGGCCCTTACTGGCAGGAACCGGTCCAGCGAAGCCGGGGCGCACTCCCCCCTGCCCCGGGGCGCCCCGAAGAGCAGTGCCCGCCCTCCCTCTCCGCCCAGGCAGCGCAGCGCCTGTCACCGAGCCCCCTCCCACGGCAGGCTGCCAGCCCCCCGTTATCTCCCCGCCTCGCGGCGCCCTTGGCACCGCCCCGCCGCCTCGCACCCCGCTCGGCGCTGATTCGCTGGCGGCAGGGAGTCGTTGGGSGGGGGGAGGGGCGGCCGTTGGCGCGGCCGTTGGGGACTGCGGGGGAGGCGCTGCGGGCGGAGGAGTGCGCGCGCCGTGTCCGTGGGCTGGTTGGTGGTTTAACGGGATTCAAGTCACGCGTTTCTCACTCCGTGCGCAGCTGAGCACGGCGCGGGGCCTCACACCCAAGTCTCGCAGGGACAGATGCGAAATCAGTTCGGATAAGAGAGATTTTGCACTGAATAAGAGAAGTTGCAAGGTAATACACATAACAAGATTTTTAAGGTAATACATGTAGCAAGAAACCCATGCTTGAGATATTTAAAATCAGTATAATGAGGTCTGAGGTTTTAGTTTTATTCAGCCAGTTATATTTTTATTTGCTGAATTCTCTTCTAGAAAATCATCAGTGCTAGAAACAGCAAATGCATGCATATGCATTTACATAATTTTGTATATTTTGCCTATGTTACAGTTCTTTAATGAGAAATATATATGATCTTTATCATACCCGGCATTAATATTCAAAAACCTCACACTGCACTGTAAACAAGGATGGATTGTACCAGCAAAAACAGTACTAGTTTCACATCATGTCATATCCTCAAGTGTTCTTCAGCTCTGGCGTTGCTGGTCTTGGCCCTTTTAATTGCCACTGGAGGATGTGTTTTCTGGTCCAAACTCCCTTCTCCCTTCAGTCACGAGTTCAAAAAAACATCCAAGGCAAACTGCACACTGCAAGTTGTGTTAATTTACACTGCCGTCAGAGTGGAGAATCCCACATAACAGCAAGTCCAGACATTGCCGTGGCTCACACTCCTGTTCCATGGGAACTCCAGAAGACTGGCACTTTCGCTGACTGCAGATGGTAGCAGTGGTGCTTTTGTCCTCTACTCTGTCCTGCTGCTCTGCCCTCCAGCTCTTTGAAGTGAATCTGCTCCTACTCCTGTCTAGAACATCTTTCTGTTTGTCARGGTATTGGGGGTTTGAGTTCCTCAGCAGTCCGGGTTTTCCCCCCATCGTTCTTACAATATGGTGAAGCTCCCTCAGTGAACAGAAGTGGCGGTCAACTTGTTCACTGTTCACATCTCTGCTGGAGAACAGTTTCTGCATAGCCTGTTTTGAGGGTATTCCTGTGTGTGGTTTTTAAAAAATCACTTAACTTTGCCGAAAAGTCATGACTGGGTAAAAAAAATTCTTTCATTTATTATAAATATTCCTATATTCATTGTGAGTCAAATGCTGACCAGTTTGGTGAAAATCTGGCCAAATTAAGTCACACTCTACTCCTATTTTTAGATATTGTCCTTAATAATTTCTGAAGTTAATAGAATAAATTTCATATATGTGTATTTGTGTTAGTAAATCCATTCCTAAGGAAACTTTGTTAATGGTCGCTAAGTAGCAAGAAATGCATCAGGTTTTGTCACTGATCTAGTTGCAACAAAAAGTATTGGAATTTGAATAATCACAGTTCTGTTCTTCAGATTGTCTGCTTCTGAAGAAGTGGTGTATATTTCAGCTAGAAAGAATCAACTTTTCACAGGGATGTTTGCACGAAGTGATCAGCTTCAGTGAATTCCAGGATCTGAATCCACTGCTAAATGAAAGGGAGAATCTCTCAAATAAAGCTCTGTTCTTTGTTCAGCAGATAATCTGAATAGCTAGCAGAAAACCTTCCTGTGCRTATTTCAGTGTTCTATTTATTTCATAATTTTCTACTTTTCATAATACTCTCTTTAGTAGACAGGTCACTATTGGCTTTGATCAGCCTCAGTCATGGTGTAAGCTTGTGCAACTCCATTTAGAGGCATCTGATGAGCAGGTGGAGCACAGAACTAGGCAAAGATTTATGAGACCCAAAATCTAAGTCCAGCTATGCCTGTTTCTTTGTCTTTCTGTATACTAGCTTTTCTTGAATGAGACAGGCGGTTTCTATTCAAAATGAGGAGTGTTCCTTTATCAACATCACCTTCCTGATAATTCTAAGTGATTGCACTTTAGAAGAGCATGGATGTTAGGTGAATAAGATTTCAGTTTTTCAAAGGACAGTGTTAGCCTTTTGTTTATGTTATTTTATTGAAAGGAGCTGTGATTCATGGGAGCTTGCCATTGGGGTGCAGAAAAGCACAAATGACTGGTTACCATATGCACAGTGAGACTGGTCTGGGTTGTTCAGCGAGCAGAATCTTTCAATAATAATGTTGTTCAAATTGTGTTATATAGTAAAAGAAGATATATTATCACTCAGAATTTCGCTAGTCTGTCTTGAATGATAAGTATCAGAGTTTGTCCTTGAACTACGGCTGTTGTATTTCTTGTATCTCATGCACCACAGATCTTTCATTATCTTCACAAAGTAACTTCTAAACTTCACTCCAATAAATGCATAGAGCACAGGGTTCAAGCAACAGTGTAAGAATGCTATGGCTTCTGTGGTGTATTTTGCATAAGCTATTTTCTTTTCACTGTCACAAGATTTGTTCATCTTGCCCAGATTTGTGGCTGTCACAAGAAGAACGATATTATGGGGTACCTGGCAAACTAGGAAAACAACTACAATTAATACTATCACACGGATTGCTTTGTTTCTTTTGGAATTTTGAGTTTGTTGTAAGGATTTGACAATGAATGTATAGCAAAAAATCATGAACATGAAAGGAATAAAAAAGCCAAATCCAAGTTGTAGACTCAGCAGCAATAATTTCAGCATAGGGCTTTCAGATGTTTCGTCAGATCTGTGATCACAAATCTCTTTGGTTTCATTGATGGAGAAGCTGTAACTTTCACTGTATAGGAAAGAGGAACTGGAGATTAAAACTGATGCTATCCATACAACCAAACAAATCAGTTTACTGTATGCTAGCGTTCTTGCCCTGAGTTTAAGTGACTTTGTTGCTTGTACAATAGCTATGTACCGGTCCACGCTGATAAAGGCCAAAAGCAGCATGCCACAGTTGAAGTTGATTGCATAGATACCTCTGCTCATTTTGCACATGAAATCACCGAAAATCCATTTGTCAGCAGCGTAATTTGCTGCCCACAGTGGGAGAGTGAGAACAAACAGTATGTCTGCTATTGCCATATTGAAGAGGTACACATCCGTCATGGACTTGGTTCTTTCATATAAAGCAAAGGTCATCACTACAAAGATGTTACCAACTAGGCCGACAACACAAATCAACGAATATGCAACTGGCAGAAATACTTTTGTGAAGTTTCTGACTTCCTCCTTGGAACATGGTTGTGCAATTAGAGAAAGATAGTCTGTCTCATATGCATAATCTGTGGTATTAGGCTCTGCCTGTAAAAAAGAAGATCACCAGTTAATTACTTAATCACTAGCATTCCTTTCTGCAATTCCTATATGGTAGAAAAATGATAGGTAACAAAGTTGTACAAATACAAGGTACTAGTAGCTTTGGAAAAAATACACAAGTATTAAAAGGCTTGCTGATTTGAAATGCAGGTGACATTTCCCTTATGGTAACTGTAATCTTTCTGTGCAGTCTTTCCCACCTTTCAACTTCAAACCTATACCAAGCTTATCTCAGACAATCTGAAACACCGTTGTCTCCTCCAGCACTACATGTTTTAAYGCTGTTGTAAAATACTGTACATGAGAAGGTCCTCTTGTCCCCCACCTCCCGAAATCAAATATATTTAATACTCTGGAGGAGACTTACAAGAACTAAATAGTGAATTTGATAAAACCTTAATTAAAATATAAACATGGAGATAATCTTTTGGGATGTCTCAAAGGATACCATCCTTAAATATGTTATGCAGAAGAGATTAATCTGCCATCATGGAGAAGTCCATAGTGTAAATGTCTGCATCTTAGGTAGGGGTCTAGGCTTGCTTTAGAATGAAGGGAGAGGAACAGGCCAGTCTAGAATGTTACACATTTCATACTAATGTAGAAGTCTAAAATAGGTTGGCTGAATCAAGCCTAAAAATGATTACCTCTCTCCTCTCAACTAGACAGGTAATCCAGTGCGGCTAGCCTGAGAAGCAGACACTTGCACTGCAGACACCAGACCTATAGTTAGATTGAGTGCAACCCCAAATAATAGTGTGCTTTGCCAATGAACTCTGCTGTGAGAAACTTCTTATTAGCCAATTACTTCCAATATTATGGCACTCTTGGACCAGCAGCCGCAAAGAGCTTGAACTACCAGATTAATTGCTTTATTGGTTTATTAATATAGTTTATCAATTAAATACTTACGTTACTCATTTTGGCAGTACACTTTTGAGAAGGAAAAATGTGAGAAAAGCTTCAAAATGCTTTCCCAAGGATTTCTGAAAAGAAAAAAAGGAGATTGGATTAGGAAAATAACACAAGAAAAGTGAACTGGTAGAAAAACAATTGGAAATAAAACATTTATTCAAAGAAGAATCACGTCACTTCAGCTATATCAACAATACACACAAGCACCTCAACAAATCATATTTCTCTGCCTTTTTCTGTCTTCACATTGTGCAGACATGGAAGGCTGGTGGTTTGTATCAGTATAATTAAGAGCACCACCTTACCTATGGAATGGTTATTTGTACAGCTAATAAATATATGAGCATATGTGACTCTTGCTTCACATTGACTTTGTACCACAGGAAATTAGAATAAATTTTACTTTTAAAATATCTGTATGACAATGGAAATTGATGTATTAAGATAAAAATGAGACAATAAAACAGCACCACATTACTTATGTTACTCCATAACAGTTTTACTACATTTTAACATGGATAATTGCTTATTACAGTGCACAGGGTAGTACCCAATGTGGGCAAGGACTGAGTGAGCACTAGTGTGACTCATTTTTATCCCTGTACGGTGTATAGATCTCTTTTGTTATACACTGCATAATATCAAAATTCCAATTTTGGGACAAAATAACTTTCTTTATCTCTGTGCTATCTAGTATTTTACAAACAGTAATTAATTTATTTGCAGAGCACTGTGTGATGAGGAGGTATTGTTACATTTATTTTACAGAGAAGGAACTCAAGCATGGAATCATTACAGTAAGTATCCCCTTGAGATGTTCAGTTTGCAACACCCCTTCCCCCCAACATCACTTTTAAGTACTTAGCATTAYGTAAGACTTCAGGTGTATAAAGGACTGAATCCATTGACTCTGGTTGCAGTGAGGCTCAGACTTCTGCAAATCAGACCTCAGGTCTGAAGTCACAGATACAGATAAAATGGGGAACATGTCATTGGTGGCCGCCTATACAAAGCTGGGATTAAATGACTTGCTTAACCTCACGCAGGAACCAGCAGGCAGGAGATTTAGTTCCTCAGCATTTGCCTGCTGTAACCATGAGTTCAGTCTTCCTCTTCTTCATTCCTTGCTCCCTGAGAATTGCATGTGCCAGCAATGCAGTAATTGCAGGGACTGGGTCACATATTTGCTAAGGGTGTGAATGTCATTTTCATTTAGATTTAGAGTATCTCTGCTTTTTAGTAGTTGTGCTGCTAGGAGGAAGTGCATGTGGGTCACATTTTAAGTCTAAATTAACAAATCCTTCCTGTCTGGGAATTACAAGTGGGGCAGATGCAGTCCAGATATAACTGGGAAGCTGGGGGAGGGAGAGGACTGAACACTCTCCACTCACTACCCAAAAGGCAGCATAATGAGGATCAGACTGTGTATGACTCATGTGGGGAGACAAGCTCATAAGAGATGGCTGAAGGTCTGTAAAAGCCCACACTATGTGATGTTGCTTAGCATCACTGCTTCGCAGGCTTTCCTGCACTTTAAAGAAATCTTTAACCACCACTCCAACTTCCTCTGCTGGCTTTTCAAAGCTGATTTTCTGAAGCTGCTGGAGTGTAACAGCCTGAACACCCTTGAACACCTTCTGAAGCAAGCTTTAACAATTTAAATTTGTCTCACAGACATGCAAAGCTTTATAAGCCGTGTGGTTAAGTTCCACCACTCAGCTGGAGCTGRTCCCTGGCCCATGTTCTCTGAGCAACCTGAGCCAATCTCCATCTATTGCTGTAGCCTCCTCTGGCCCCATCCAGCGAGACACACATGCCTTTTCTTGGTCTTTCTGTGCAACTCCTTGCACTAGGTAGCACTTGCACTTGCACTAAGTACAGCAACTCTGCAGTTAGACAGCAATAAATGAGTACCTGTCCAGGTTATTATTTTAGAGACTGTTATCATTTTATTGTTGCAAGAAAAATGGAAATGGTACGATCAATACCTTGCTAGGATATACATGATTATAATATACAAAGACAGCCTGATGGTGTATTTGCTCTCTGAAACCATAGCCCTTCATTGCACTTAGCCAAAGTAACTTTCAAATTTCAGTATAATGAGTAGAAGGAAGAAAGCATAGTGAAGACGTTTAGAAGAAAGGGAGCTCAGATGTTTCCTAAGGCCTACAAGGAGGGATAAGAAGAGAGATCTCCTCACAGTAGCTCTGAAGAATGGTTCCCTGCTCCTCAGAAGAGCTCAGCAGAAAGCCTGTAGAGAAGAGTTACACCTACTCATCACAGTGCTGCATACTCTCTCTCCTTAATGTTACAGAAATTCACAAGGGCACCACCAGTCACGCATTTATTCACAAAAGGACTTCCACTCTTCAACAACAACTTCTTGAGGCTGGTTGGTACAAGAGAATTAGAAAAAGACTCAAACTGAAACCAGAATTTCAAAGATCAGATTTAGGACCTGATTTAAATCTCCTGAGCTGATTTGCTTTCATGAATTTGAAACGGCATTCACTGAAGTTATTAGAAAGATGCACAGGCTGCAAAGGGAACTGAATCAAATCCCCTATAAACATACTTTTGTTTTCAATTAAGATCTCTTCAATAGTCTTTTAATAGGCAGCTTTATGATCTGCATATTTTTGGCTTTATTTAGCATTAATATATTAGGTAATTATCAAAAATAAATTTCCATGTGGATGTAGATGTATGTTCTAACATTGCTTGTATATTACATGTAGATAGAAGTCTATGCATATGCACACAAACACAGATGTTCTGAATATTAAATGTTGTATAGGACTTTTAATCTATTCTTTAGCTTACTATTTTTCTACTTCAGCATATTGCATTTCACTGTGAAAGCAATATGTGAGTACTCAATAGTAAGACTACACTACAATCTTAACTACAAATAGTTTATTTGGAATTTTACAAGCAAAAGACAATGGATAAAGAAAGACCTCAGGAAAAAGATAGATTTCTACAAAGCAAAAAACTTCTCAATACCTGGAGGGAATCAGTAAGCACCCTTTAAGTATTGCCTATCGTCATAAGTCAATCCTACATGTCACCTCTACTTATATGTGTAGTTTAATACATTCATCATGTATACATACATTTTAGATTACCTTTTCTATTTTAGTACTTACCAGATCAGAATATTGTCTGAAGCTTAGATCAAAGCAGATGTGTGATTCTGTTATCTTTTGTGGCTGGCTGAAGCACATTCACCATCAGCCTCAACAGAAGTACACTTTATTTAGAAAAACAAGAAATAACAGCATTAGTTAAAGGTACAGAGTTCAATTGAAATTATCACCACTTCCTCCTGACATGCCATAATAATAACCTGCTTTTTACGTAAGGGAAAATATTTAACTCTATCTATGCTGGAGACATGCAAGCTGGATGCAGGTCATCTATTTATTAGACTACCTATATAATGGTATTAGCTTTCAAATAATTTACCTAGCATTAGAATCAAGTAGGGTGATCTCTATCTAAATGTTCTCACTGTTAATCGTCACTGTGCTCAGAACTTATCCTGAACGATGGCCCATTTCTGCATAGGGTTATGTGTGCACTTAATGTCATRCAGATCAGCTGTCTCATTTAAATCTACAAGATCACTTACAGTAAGAAAAACTGCCAAACTGAGTCAAATATTAATTACTAAACTGAACAAAAACTTTTTTTTCTGAAGAACAGAAAAGAATCTGGTTTATATCAAAGGGCACATTATCCAAATGGTTTGCCTGAGGTGCTTGCACAAAATGTGCAAATGCCCAGGTAAAGAAGAAAAATGTCATTGTTTTTGACTGTTTGGTACAAACATTTGTGGATTATGTGCATTCTGTTCAGGTCTGTTGTTAAAGTTAGTTGGAAATAGGAGAATATTATATTTTATCATTCGTGAAATTTGAAAACTATAAATGTTTCTTTCCCAGACTTTTAGTTTAGATTTTGATGATAACTTAAATATTTGTGTTAGCAGAAAAGAGCAGTAAAAATCCTTCAAACTTATGTATTTCAGAAATTGTGCATGGGAACATTCAGTTGCAATTTGTGAAGTTGCTAGAGGCACCACATTGCACTAATACAGGCAACCTGGGAAGCTGTCTTTAATAGAATGCTGGACCTGAGAAATGCAAGATGTTGGATGTCACGTGTTTTTTTTCAAAAATGAGCATATGACAGTAAAAGTGGCTCCAGCAGCTTTTTTTTTTTTTTAAGTGTGGTGCTGCTTTCCACAAACCGTAGCCAGTGAATGAAACAAAAACATTGCATAGGTACAAAATGTGTCTTGGTGGATATAAAATATCATGTAATGGTCCATAATCATTTAAGCAGCCACATGTCATTTTCTTGACTGCCTGTTTTCGTAATATCCAAGACCTTGACTACAACTGTGATAAAATCCAAGCACTTGCAAAAATCACTAATGTAACATGTATGAACCCTGAAATGAAGGTCTTGTTTTTCCCTAGCTGACAAACACATCCACATTTTGATTACTACTGCTGAAAGAAATCATCACTTTTTGATGCATACAAAGCTAAAAAAGTGTGATATCAATCTGGATTGTGACTTGACTAACTTCAATGGACTCAATTTAAAATTTGGCCTTCTTATTGCTGTTTGAAGTAAATCATTGCCTGTCATCACAGATCTGTGGAAGGTTATGATTAAATCCATAAAGTAGTTGAGAGGCTGATTTATGGTTTGGCTAAGTTCAGCCCTTGGATGAGAGCAGATGGCTGAGGTTCAGTGCAGAGAAGATGATGTAAAGATAGGAGGCCAAGAAAACAGTTGTTGCAGATGGCTAAAGTTATCTCCCTTTTTAATTTCTTTTGATAAATTAAGCTAACAGCTGCAGTTAAAGGACCAGGTTGCAGCACTGGTCAAAAGACTTGATGACCTGTGGTGATGGGATGGGCGTGAGGTTTTGGAGTCTCACTACTGCCAGTCATGCTGTGCTTACTGGGTAGGCAGGACATCTTTTAGAGAGCTCTCATTCTATGCTACTTGCCTATGACCTTCCATTTCTTTTCAAAGGCTTTTTTGGTTTTAAATTATAACATCCTAAATGGTCTGGGCTCTGTTCTACCTGACCTAAGTCTCCATAAAACTCAGCCAAAAAAAGTGAGTTGTTTGTTAAGAATGACTAAACAGCAAGAAAGAACAGAATGGAAATTGTCATAGAACTTCTGTATAAATCTGTCAAGCTCCCACAGCTGGACTACAGTGCAGTTCTGCTTGCTCCCTCTCAGGAGGTATATAGTAACACAAGAAAAAGTACAGTAAAGGGCTACAGGATAATCAGGCATGGAACAACTGTCTGAATAAAGACTAAAAAGGCATATAGATGCCTCCCTGTGAAGTTATCAGGCAAAACAAGGTATCATCACAGAGCACCTAATAAAAATGGAAGGTTTGTTGCTGTGGGACATCACAGATAACAAACATACACAAGAGTTCAAAGAGGGATTATGCAAATGCAAATTACATAGGCCCAAAGCAGATTATTAGTCACAACAGCTTGATGGAAATCCCCAGCTCAAGGAGGCTTTTACAGCAGATTCCTGAAAGCTGGAAGGATATTGCAGCACAAGTGTCACTATGCAAATGTTCTTCTCCTCAGGCATCTGCATCTGGCCACATTCAGAAGTAGGATGCTGCATGGACCTTTGGTCTCTGGGACAGTTCTTGTATTCTCAGCAGCCATCATGCACAGCAATAAACCTTACCTTGGTCTGAAGCAGTCCAAAGTCAGTGACTTGCAGCAGATGCTGGAGGACACCTGTGTTTTAATTGGCCTACAAAGATGAGCAAGTAGCGCTAAGCTGTTGTTCAATGCAGAGGGCAGCATGGAGGCAGAGCTGGGAGTGGAGAGGGTGCATGAGCTATGATGTGGCAGAAGATGCAAACTGATCGCACTGTATTTTTGTTTTGCATATTAAAACAATTGGCAAGGTGCCCAGAGCTTGTGAATAGGCATTTTCCAGACATCCTTAATCAAAATAACAAAGTACATTTCTCTGTATTATTTATTAATTTCACAGTTCATAACAATTTCCATCATTAAAACTTCACTAGTTTTCAGGTGGCCAATCTGTTAACTTTTGCTATAAAGGGCTTTTTTGAAAAAAACTATTTTTGCTCTATTTTGCCTTCATGCTGTTATTTACATTTCAAAATGCAGTAACGGAAATCTCCTAATTAACTTGATTTGGACTTCAGACAAGGCTCATAAGGACTTTTCTGGACTTTCTTGGATAGAAAATGTAAGATTCATTTGTAACTATTTCTCTTGTCTCTGAAGTGCTGTGAGGAATAGTACATTTACTCTTGATAAACTGATTTGCATATACTTTTTGTAATAACACATATGCCATATATGACAGCCAAGATCCTTTTTAGGGAGTACTCAGTTTCTGCCCGAATACTGTCTGAAGCAGGTCACTGCTTCTTGCTCATGGTCTCTGACATTTTGAAACATTGGCAACAATCCAGTTAAAAACAGCACATTCAGCRTAGGAGCACATTCTATGCTGGTAAAGGGATCTGCCAATATGGAGTTCACGGTGGTGCCTTAAGTCTTCTTTCTTATAACTCTGGGACTGAAGAGATGAATCTTACATAGCAGATTTCTTTACACAAAGACAAATATTGTCCCTGGCCGTCATGTAAGCAGTAAATAATGATTAATGTAAGTAGAAATTCCCCTTGTATTACAAAAATGGATGCAACTTTAAATCACCAACTAAGTCCATAATGATTGCACTGCACATCCAAGCCAAGACTTCTGCTGCTAGTAATAGGTTCCAGCATCTCTTTCAGACAACAACCTGCCTTTGGAATATTAACCTGTGAAAGCCCATGAAGCAACTAAATATTATCAACACTATTTCACAGAAAGAGAGTTGTTTCAGACACTTTGGCTTTCCTATGGCCACATGAGATACTCTGCATCTGTTCCCTGGTACAGTTCATCAATGTAATGAGCCAGCTTGGTTCATTAAAAGACTAATCAAAATCTTAGTTTATTCATTACAAAAAGTATTGCTCATTCTCTTCTGTATTCAGATGTTTTCTAATTTAAGCATGTTATGCTTTTAGTCTGCAATATATTCAAATGTTCAGCAAGAATAACAGTCTTTCAGAAGGTGAAGAATTAAATCCATTTAGGTTAATGCCAAAGTTAGTAAATGGTAACTAATCCAACTTACCTTTGCGGCACATTTTCTTTTCACCCGCTTACAAAGCCCAGACAGCCTTCCTTGCAGATACTTTGTGCTTCGCCTTCACACAGTGGCAAGCAAAGAGGGCTTTTTCTTTTTAAGACATCTATTTGAAAATCTGCATGTTATGCAAATGAAACCCCCACATGTAGTTAGTTTTTGCTTGTATGTTTAAGCTCTGAAAGGAAATTTACTCTCGTTTAGCTTATATGGTTATTGTGGTTTCTCAAATCTCACCACATGTTAGTTKTCTGCCACCACTAATTAAGGAAAGAAAATATTGAAAGATAAGGAAAACAAAACCACCGTATGATTTATTCCAGAATCCACATGCTTCTTCTGGAATGACTCAGGACATTTTTGCTATTCTAAAAGAAATGCAATGTGCACATCCCATTCTGTTCCATCCTGCTTTAATGTTCTTTCATTTAAATTTAGATCGACTTAGTTTGATTCAAAAAACTATCAGCCAGCTGAGACTCTGGTCTCTCCTACATTCTTTCAGACTACAAATGTAAGCTATTTATTTACATTCAAGTTGTTTATATTACTTATTTAAATTTTTTTACATTACTCTCATATTGTCAACATATTTTTCTCATTATTTCTTTCAAAGTTTTCTTCTGTTTGCCTCTGCCTCTTTGCACCCCCTCAAACATGCTTTTTCTGTATTTAATATTTATGTATTTAGTTTTTTGTTCTTCTATTTTTTCTTCTGTGTTCTGCTTTTCTAGGTTTCTGGACTCTTCTTTTCATCTCTTGTTGTTTTCATCGTTTCTCTCCAGCGGTCCATTTCTTAGCACCACTTACTTGTTTCCCCTTTACTCTTTTTCAGCCTCACTCCTACATGATTCCATCTACTCCCACACACAAGAAACAGTCCTCCTCACTGTTATGGAAAATTAGGCTCCAGCCTAATCCAGCAGAAGATAAGGGCTCCAGCRTTATCCTCAGCAGAAGTCTTATTTGGGCGTCAATCGGCTATACCAGGAACTTATATCCTGGCTAAGACCAGCTTCTTGGACGAAGATGAATGGCTAACCCAGTATGTTCTAAGTATGCAAAAAAGGTTTGAAAATCTTAAAAACTATCAAAACTCAAGACATTTGTCTTGACACTGAACAAAATGTCATTTTGAAATACATCCCGATGAAACCCCTGAAACTGTACTTGTATATGTTGGAAAAGGATGTGTTTGTATGAGAACCCAGAGGACGGAGATAAGGGATTAGCCTCAAGTACCTCAAAGACGTTGGTGACAGCATAACCTGAATGGTGTTTTCCGTCCAAATAATAGGATGATCCATCTGTAAACAGAACTAAGTCTGGGTTTTCCAAAGGTTCATCTTTGAGATCCTCCCGGGGCTTGCTCGAGCTGACAGCCACCTGTTCACAGGAGTGATGAGGCTCTCCATCTTCAGGTAGGGGCAATAGCATTGCTGGATTTAAGATGTTGCATCTCTTTAAGGTCACATTATCTGCGTGTGGTATTATTGGTTCATAGCTGTGAGCTCTCTGTGGGGATAGTGCTTGAGTGGCGTATTGTTTTATTAACGGTTCTACTTCATGTGGCACATACACAGTCATTGGGTGACCCAGAACTACAGGTCCTGTTTTTTTTTTGATAAGGGCTGCTGTAGCTGCTATCACTCTGATGCATCCTGGAGTGCCTTTGGGTACCACATCTAGCTGGGTGGAGTAATAGGCCACTGACCTACAGTGAGGACCTAGTTTTTGATTGAGTACTCCACTTGCTACTCCTTGTCATTCATGAACGAATAATTCAAATGGCTTACTATAATCTGGTAGTCCTAGAGCCAGGGCTGAGACCAAYACCCTTTTTACAGATGTGAAAGCTTTCTCTTTTTCTGGACCCCAGGCCAAAGGCTTTATCTCCTCCTTCTTTGTTGCCTGAACCAAAAGTTTGGTAAGTTCTCCCAGCACGGGAATCCATGGTTGGCAAAATCCTGCACCTCCTAAAAATCCCCTAAATTGCTTTTTTGTTATAGGATGAGGCATATCAAAAATTGTCTTTACTCGTTCTGGATCAATTAACCTGTGTCCTTCAAGATAACCCCAAATATTTTACTTCTTGTTGACACAGCTGGAGTTTGGATGGAGATGCTTGATGCCCCTTCTCTGCAAGAGCGTTGCATAGAGAAATAGTATCTTTCAAACATGTTTCGTAATCTTTACTTGCTAATAACAAATCACCCACATATTGTATTAACACTGAACGTCCTGGAAGTTCGATATCCACAAGATCATTTTTAAGTATAGGCGAAAAAAATAGTCGGATACCCAGTAAATCCCTGTGGTAGCCTAGTCCAGGTCAATTGTTGTCCCTTCCAAGTGAAGGCAAAAAGATCTTGGCTGTCCTCAGCTACCGGTATACTAAAAAAGGCTGCTGTTAAATCAATCACAGTAAAATAAGTTGCCCRATGGGGTATTTGTAATAATATAGTTGATGGGTCAGGAACTACTGGATGTGGAGCAATTACATGTTGGTTTATAACTCTTAAGTCTTGTACAAACCAATACTCTGGATCGCCATCAAAATCCTGCCTATTCTTTTTAACTGGCAGAATTGGAGTGTTGTATGGGGATTCACAAACTCTAAGGATACCCAATTTTAAATAGTGATCAATTTGCTTTTGGATACTCTTCTCTGCTTCCTTTGGGATAGGGTATTGTTTAACCGCAGGAGGTAATCCCCCCTTTGTTTTGATTGAGACTGGACTAGTTGATTTCAATAGTCCAACATCCATTCCTGAAGAGCTCCACAGTTTTCCAGGAACAAATTCTAAACCTGTTGGAATTTGCAGATTAGTTGACTCTGGTTCTGGTGTCTCAGCCAGAACACTGAGCCCATTATTATTAATTTCATCCCTTCCGGCTGTAAGCAGATCTGAGTATCCAAGGCTTGTAAGAGATCTCTCCCTAAAAGGCAAAAGGGTGAATCCATGGAAATTATGAAACGTCCCCACACTCCTTTACCTCCAGTAGTGAGCAGTAGGGGCTTAGTTAACGTTCCCATTACTTACTTTTCCCATTACTGCCCATACTGTTATTTTTATCTGACGACTTACATCCTTTAGGCTCAAAATTCAAAAGCAAAAGGGTAGCTCCAGTATCCACTAAGAAGGGAATCTCTTGACCTTCTGTATTTGCCATTGTCTGTCCCCTGAAATCCAAATCTATATCCCATGAATTTACCCCAATTCCCACAGTATTTTCTGGGTCTCCCATCTCCTGTCATTGTGGACTGGCTGGGAATTGCCTGGTGTYATTCCCAGTACTCGACTGTCTCATGCTGTCCCCTCTATTCCTAGACATGCGGGGCTTCACTGGGCATTCCTGCTTCCAGTGCCCTTGTTCCCTGCAATAATGGCAATAATCATTAACTCCTAAGCGTACAACATGTTCGCTTTGATTCCATCTATCTCCTCTGGCCCTTTCTCACCCCCTTCCTCTAGTTTCTTTAAACCCATCTCTTAACACAACTGCTAACACACTCACTTCCTCCTTCTTTTGTCACCTCTTTTCTTTTACCTCCTCTTCATCTCAACCGTTGTATACAAATATAGCTAAATGTACTATTTCATCCATAGACTTCCCTGGCCAGTCAGGAACATGTTTAGAAAAATACTTTTTAATGTCCAAGGCCGTTTGATCTACAAATGTGGAAACTATCAGAGGCCTGTTAGCCTTGGCTTCTGGTTCTATCCCCCTTGCAAACATTCTGATTTGTTTAAATAGTCTGGAAAGGAAAGCTGAGGGGTGTTCCTCAGGTTGTTGCTGACACTCCCTTATTTTAAACCAATTCTCAGTCTTTTGTCCTGCCAAACATATAGTATAGCTTCTTCTAAGTCTTGTCCGGCTAATTGCAACTGCCTGTAATCTACTTCTGCATTATAATTCCACGCAGGGTCCACAGCTGGCCAGGCCGTCTGAGCAGCCACACACCCCTTTTCTGCCCAAGCATGGTTTGCATCCAGAATTGAGTGTTTTTCATCTGGAGTGCACAAGACTTCAGGGAGCATTTGCACATCCCCCCCAGGTAGGATCATACGCCCACAGTATTCCTCTTACAGTTTGTAACACTTTCTCTGGATCTTCCCTAAGCCTGGGCGTTTGTTGACTCCATGCAATCCAATCTTGGGGCCCCCAGAGTCGGTAAATTCACGTTGTAGCCACCCGAGGTACCCCATCCGGATCTGTCAGGGGCACTCCTGGTACAGGAATGACACGCAAAGGGGCTCGAAAGGCAGAGGTGGAAGGCAAGGCATGGGTATAGAGAAGTTGAAACAGAGGATAGCGCATAGGGTGGAGCGGTTTCCACAAGCGTTTTAGCAGCTGCACTACTTTCAGCATTTTGAGAAAAACTTTTTCTTTCTCTTCTAGGCGCCTCTTTTTGTCTAGCAAATGCCCAACTGTCCCATACATRCCAATAATCCRTTTGTCTGGGGAACCTATCCTGTAAATAGTGACGCAGGAAGGTTAACTCTTGGTAATCAAGGGTTCCCTGCGGTGGCCATCGTTCCACYGGATTACCATCCTGTGTCAGGAATGGCCAATCCTCCTGACATAGTTGGATCAACCTTTTTTTTTTTTTCTTAGGTTCTTGGTACCTCCAATATTACTCCGGTTTTGCAAAATTTTGGCTAAGGGCGTCCACTTTTTTATGCCGAACTTATTTCCCATATTGAGTTCCTGAAAAGTGCATCTTATGCTGATCAGGCAGCACACTTCCTTATAATATACCCTCTTCCCCCTGCCCCTTTTTTTTCCCCAGCAACACCAGAATTTAAATTTTCATTACCCCCTGCAGCCGGCATGATTACACTCTCTCACTCTCTCTCTGGGAACTGCACTCACACCACCYGAGTCTTTGACTGCTAGGACTGCTGTCCCTTCGCAGTGGGTGGCTTTATCAGCCAGCAGATGCCCCTTTCCATTCCCAGGTCATATGCACTTCCACTAGTCACAGTACCAGGTACTATCCACACTCACACTAGTCAYGGTGACTCTAAGTTAGTCTTGCGGTGCGCCTTATGCTGATCAGGCTGCGCACTCCCCCCTTCTGGCCGGAGCGAGATGGGACTCGAACCCACTCAAACCCTGGGGGTGGGACTCGAACCCGTGCTCCCTAAAATTTACTACCTGGTACGCCTTATGGTGATCAGCCTGTGTACCCCTTAYAGTGCACTTTGTTACCAAACCAGAATTTAGAATTTAGGCRGGAATTTAAGACTCACCCTCTCAGTGCCTCCAGTTGCCAAAGATCCGAGGTGAACTCACCCGATGGYGCCAGATGATCATTTGGAGACGAGAGGCCCCGATAGTGGTCGCCTAGGGTCCCACCTGGGTCGCCAAACTGTTATAGAAAATTAGGTTCGCTGGCCACCATAACAGGGTTTGACCCTAGGTTCCTGCTGAAGCAGAAGTTCAAAGTCAGATCAGAGAGAAATAAAGTTTAGTGACACACGTGCGGTAATTACAGCTCGAGCTGGGTGCCTCCGAAGAGGGACCCCATTTGAACAAATCCCTGGGTAATTATACCCTTCCAGTCTAGTACCCACCCCATAGTTCTGAATCAATCATAATATTGGAGTTCGGGGTCTTCCAGTTTGCAGTTGGTCCTTTCCGTAGTTTCCAAGTGTTTTCTTTACTTCTTATGGCACTTCTGCATAATTGTTGATGGCCCTTTTACTCCCTTATCTTGTCCTTCTGGAATCAGTCTTGTGGTTCCTTTGTTTCTTTCTTCTGTGCTCATCAATGCTAAACTGCTTATTTTTCTCTACAGCTCCCCCACCCGCCTTATCTCTCCAACTTGAACTGGCTCTGGGGCCTTCTTTTACTTAATATCTAGGTGAATGTTCACAGCTTGCAGCYTAAGGCTTCAGCAAATTTAGCTACTAAGGCTAAGCAAGTTATGCTAGGAGATTAGTTCTTGACAGCTTCAGTCCAATATTCTTTAACACCCACATCTTACAAGGTGTCAGGGACTGAATTAACCTGTTCTAAACACAAACGTCTCCACTCAGGAGATTAAACGGGTAGTAGTTGTAAACAGAGTACTTGGGAAGTAGAGGGATTGAATAATCAGTGTTTAGCTCTCCTCCTTAGCCCAGAACACATGATTGCATTTGTAAAACCTCACAATCCATCAGTTTTCTTCCACCAAAGCACATGCTATTTTATGTGAAAATGGAGGGAGAATAAAAAAAAAGAATTGATGGAAAACACGTTGCTGGTCATGTGAAAATAGTAAAGAATGAGACCCTATTTTTTCTCATATGAACACTGAATTTTCTGAATGAGGAGCACAGTCATACTCAGACCACTCTTCTGCTTCACTGCAGCATTGCTTCTGGGAACCAGCCCATCTCCTAGCTGGTCTGGCTTTCAGAAGGAAACTTGAAGAACATGAAGTGTGTCTTCTCATTGATAGTCATTGGTTTCAGAAAAGCCGATTTAAAATATCTTATTTTCCTAGAGAAAATATTGATGAAAACAAAATTTTTAAACAAAAAATTGTGGGATTTTTGATGGAAGTCTGAATACCAAAGATAACCAGTTTAGAAAAACCACCAAGATGCTCAGGTGAATTATTGTATGGTTGCTGCTTGCTTTTATTCTCTTTTGTAGGCCGAGTTTACCAATGACACTACATTTCCCAGCTTTGATARGAGTAAGTAGACAATGAGTGATCTCATTCTGTGGCTCTAAGGTCTCATGGAAGCCTAGACAAGAAAAGGCCTGGAAGTCATAAGGAACATCAACTCCCATGAGGCATAAGAGCAGCATTTTCAAATCAAAACTTTTCACTTTTTCTTCAAAATGTTCCTGGGATATCTGAAGACAGCATTTTGAGGTAAAAATCTGTTTCATTCAAATCACACTTTTTCTATTAAGAAACAGCTTAATCAGAGAATTTCATATCAGTTTTACTCCTTCAATTTAAGAAGCTTTTTCTTCCAGAATTATGTTGTGTTGGTCTGTTTCTTAGTATTGTCCTTCAGCTGCTTACCTTAAAGAGGTTTAAGAACTATTAATGGTGAAAGATCTCCCAAGGTTATGCCAGAGATAACGAACCTATATAGTGACGAACAGAATGATACAGTGTTTATATTCCCAAGGTGCAGTTGACTGAAGATGTCAAGCACTTGTAAACTCAATTATCTCTGCCCATGAGAAGCCAAATGGCCTGGAAAATATGTTTGCTCCTGAAATCCCAAAGCAGAGAGTAACACCAGTCCCATTCTCAACTACCTGTGCACTGCTTTGCAGGCAACTGTGCATCACCCTACCATTTTTTTCCTCAATGGAAAAACATTACTTTCATTGTACATATCCTTTTTGATGTTGCAAAGGGGGAAGTGGCTACATTCCTGTCTACCCAGTGGAGATTTACTTATCAGAAGTACCTGTTACAAAAGGATCATCCCATCTGGGTCAAAGGATCCATGAAATCAAGCCCATATCGCTGCAATCCTTATACAATACATCATTGTGAGACCTAGCTTAACATAGCAGCTAGGTGGAAAGGCTCAAAACCAGAATTTTGCTAACTTGGATATAATTTTTTTAATAAAATGTATCACTACGAAGAAGACAAAATATTGCAAAACATTTCCAAATAACTGCTGCCCTTTGAAGTAAATGGTCCCCTGCAAGAAAGTTCTGCAGAATTACCTGCAAATGTATGACTAATTTACAGGCTGAGGAGGGCAAACAAGTTTCCATATCAGAAATGTTGCAAACACCAGGCAGAAGAGGAGTAGAGTTAAATATTAAGTCGCTGACATAATTTCTGTGCTTTTGATGCTGTAGTCAGACCATGCCCTTTGTGGTAATGTTGTTTTTTGCTTGCTCTCTCTCTCTCTCTCTCTCTCTCTGTTTCGTGTCTCATTGAAATAACTACCAAAGTAATTTCTCAAAGCTTGTCATCAGACTATCCTCCCAAGCACTGACATTTCAACCTGAGTATGTTGAATTCATTGACCTGATTTCTTTTTAGAGTTGTTCTTTCTTTATATGACTGTCTTTACAAGAGACCCACGCCACGGAATGCCCCAATAACCTCTGTTTCCACAGCAGTAGCCTTCATGGCTTGAGTAAGAGCTAAAAGATAGAATTTAAAAGGTGCTTATGTACCTAATGATGCAATTGGTTATTTACTATGGAAATTTTAAGGCATCTGTGATCCTTGCTCCCACCTAAAACCACAAATGCTGAAATGGAAGAATAGAATTTTAAATTGCACCTGCACAATATGCAGCCCCTGTGTCAGCTGGACAAAGTTCGAAGGTTTCTTTCAGCCTGTGTGAACCAAAATGCAGTGTATGCTTTTTTGGCCCATGGATTGTGATTTTCCCAGTCATAAAGACAAATCAGAAAGGTTGGCGGGTCACTTCAGTGAGACAGATCTCCTGTCAGTCAGCTGACAAGTCAGAAAGCATATATATGTTAGCTGGGAATGGCATGTGTTCTTGTTAGTCTGACACTCACCATCTCATGCATGTGCACCACCCAAATGGACCAGCATTGCCACTTAGTTCTGTCTGAGCAGAGAAAGGGGAGAGTGTAGACATGAAATGGGTGTAAGGATTGTAAGGAGAGAGGAAGGCACAGGCCTGGAGTTTATGGGGGAATT
Organism: Apteryx rowi; assembly: GCF_003343035.1. Classification (NCBI taxonomy): domain Eukaryota; kingdom Metazoa; phylum Chordata; class Aves; order Apterygiformes; family Apterygidae; genus Apteryx; species Apteryx rowi. The sequence continues at coordinate 1,442,007 of NW_020448230.1, forward strand.
GTGTGGTGAGGGAAAGAAGAAAGGTGGCACAGGCACCGTTGGATTGCAAATTACCCCCTCATTTTACTTATGCACCATAAGTAAAGGCTCTAACCACTAAGCACACCAATGACTTGAGGCAACTCAGAGAAAAACTCCCAAAGAGACTGTTCTCCAAGGAAGAAAATCTTCCCAGATCTTCTGCATACAGAGCGTTACTGTTCCTAAACAGCTGCCACTGTGGTGCCCCTTCTGCAGACTGGTAGAGGAGGGAAGGTGGGTCCTGTGTTGATCCTCTCCATGCTCAGACACTAGTCACTGAGATACTCAAGCACATATTTAAATCATGCTCTTAATAATCTTTAAATGCATTGGGCACCTAACTGTCACAGAAGTCCACAGAAGGTAGTGACCTCAGTCCCTTCAGAGACTTGAGCATACCTGTGAATTTCTATGTGGAGTAGGAGAGAACATAAGTTCACAGTGGGGAGCTGTTCTGAGCAGATGACAGGGAAAGCAGTTCCTGATGCAGGATCCTCTACTGTTAACAGCTAACACAGCTCTCTGAATTCATGTTGCAGCAGATAGTTCACCTTTCACTTCCCTTCTAAGAGTTAGGAACTGCTGTTATGATTTGATCTCTAGATCAGATTTAATGCATGCAGTTACTTACTGGTGGTTAGTGCTTTGATAAAATTGATGTTTCCACTGTGATTATAGAGATGGTAAAGGAAAAAAAAAGGAACCCAAACAAGTAACAGAATGCACATTACTGATCGTTTCCTCAGAGGAGCAGCAGAATAGCAACTGCTGTTGGTTAATTTTGTGCTGTGCAGAGAATGAAAGCATGCCATTACATCCCATTCCTGAGAGATACTGGCTTCCATTCTGTAAATATGTAACCCACACAAAGGCAGGTACCTGATAAAACTGTGGACAGGTATTTTGGAGAAATGTGCAGCACAGCTAAAGCTTCTGAAACCTTACTATAGGGCAGACTAGATAGTGAAGAACAGTAAACCATTAGCCCAAATATCCAGGTGTAACTCTCTTGCCAGGTGGCACTGGTAGCACAGAGGGCCAAATTCAATTGTGCAGGCATTCTGGCATGGTTCAAATTCAGAGTTGGAAATCCTGGAACTTGATTACTGCTCTTGGCCTTGGCAAGGAAACTTTTCCATTTACAGCAAATCCAAGAGTATAAAAAAGGGTTTATCATCTTCCTTACCCAGTGCAAAGCTGTCTTAGGTACTAGAAGCAATACAGCCCCCAAAGATCTAATTTATCTTGCTCCAAGTTGGGCTGCTTTTGATGCCTATGTCACTCATTTGGTGACACAATTCTTCACAGTATTGTGTTATGCAGCACAGGTACATTGTTTACTGAGGGGAAAAGGAAGGGTGTCAGTGAGAACACACTTGGGAAAGCTGGCAATGTACATGGCTGCCCATGTACCCTGAAGCTTTAGAGCCTGATCCAGGAATCACTGCCCAGACACTAGAAGGACATTCTTGCTGGAATCAGCAGCTGCTCCCTGTGGCTGCTCTTGTGGCTTCACACTTCCTTCTGCAAAGAGAGATGGAGAGGAAAATGATCTTAACATGCCCAGTAGAAATCTTTCTTTTCTCTCTCCCTTCAAGCAGTCTTTCATTCTGCATTCAACTGACCTCATCAGTCTATATTTGGAGTCAGGATCATGCCTCAAATGGGAATATTTAGGCCAGAAGTCTTGTTATTTCATTATTTAATGGGCAAAATATACATACATTATACCCCTGTGTTCCTTTTCCCATTTCAAAACTAATTTTCTCCCAAAATACTGCTGACCATCACCAGCTGAAATGCGAGGATGAAACCCAGCCTATGCAGTCATTTTCTTTTACCTGCAAGCAGTTGTCAAGGCAGAGCTGCTGCTCTGCACCTTCTGTCCACTTGCGTTGAGCTTATCATCAACCCATTCAACAGTGCCAGGACTAAGTGCCCTAAATCTCAAGGCTTTTTCAAGTCACAAAGACCATTTAGCTGACCAACATTCATTAATTTGATTTCATTTTGATTTCATTTAAAAATGCAGCACTGACTCTTCATCTCCATCTGAATTAGATACCAGGAAAGGCTCCAGTCTAGCAAGGCATTTAGGCCTCTGCTTGCCTCTAAACGTGAATGGTCCCAATGGAGTGTGTAGTATTTTTCGGTCAGGTTTCAAGAGACAGCTGCCAGCTGTCTTTCAAGAGCATCACCTGCCAGAAGCAATGGTCCAGTACCTTTTCTCAGGCTCAGGTACCTGTCTGTCTCCCCAGGTGACTGGCTTATTTTGCCAAAACAACAGAAAACTGTTCTTTTTCTCTTTCTTTCTTTCTTTCTTTTTTTTTTTTTAAGAAAATTTTCCCTTCTTTTGCAAACTGAACTGCCTCCGTCAGGGGACCAGGCAAAAGCCAGTGGGAAGAGCCCAAACCTTGATTATAAATAAAAGCAGGTAGGCCTTGCCTTGTGGCTGCTGTTCCCTCTGCTTGTAAAAAAGGTGTTCTCCTCGGTGAGACTGCTCCTTCCCACAGGCACTCCTTTTGCAACCAAGAGAGAAGATCTCACCCATATAGGTAAGGTGTGTCCACCCTAACCCGCAATGAAATGTGAAGTCTGGAGAGGATCCCCTTAGCAAAACCCTGGCATGGTTCTGGAGGGACAGTGACCTTTTCCTGGTCAGTCACACCTCTGCCACTACTGGCACACACAGAGTGGAGGAGACTCGTATCCTACCTGTTGAACAGAAAGAGGTTTCTGTTATGTTGACATCAAGACTGACATTCCCTTTCAAGGTACTATGTTGGACCCTCTCGTGACCCATCTCCACGATGGGATGCATTTCTCATGTCTCTGAGTTCACAAAGCATCCTGCTGTCAGCCAGGACATGTCCAAGGGGTCGTTTTCCTCTTTCCATTTTCACATAAATTGATGACCCAATGTTTATCTACTGGTTCTACTGAGCATGGAGGGAAAACCTGCTTCCTTGTTGTCACCACTCCCAGCACAAGCAGACAGGAGACTTCTATGTCTCAGCCTACATGGGTGAAAAAGAGAAGGCTGTCATGCCACTTCCCACAACAAATACAAGAAGCAAGACTAGAGGAGTTTGTTCCCCTCCAGACTCTACCCAACCAGTTCTACCAGCCTGATCCACACCACTTCTATCATAGCCTGGCTTGTGCCTTTGTCAAGGAATCCTTACTTTTAATACTTCAGTAGTGTTAAAACAGGCAAACAGCTGCCACTATTACAATAATTCTGCAATTTTCCGTGGCAAACACCATGCCTCAGTTGTGCCAGGGAAAGGGATGACCTGCARTCAAATGGCTGAGCTCAGCCAGAAGGCTCCTTGAAGTCCTGTAGTGATAATGTGGGGATGCTTAGAGAAACTTAACCCAAACACGGACGTGACTAAAGACCTGTGGTGCCCCAGTTAATGGCATTACTGAAGAGTTACTGTGAAAGGAGCTACACCATAATCATTATATTCATGTCCTATGTTATTCAGATGCCATTGTCTAATAACTGTGAACCACACCTCAGAAGTTCCCCTGGCTTTACAAAAGTGAAACTGATGTCAGGATTAATTACTCAAAAACAAATTCTTATTATGGCATGGTGATAGTAATTTATTTGTCACCTCATTCCTGGTACATCATCATCTGAATCAGCTGCAGCATTTCATTATTCAGATAAATACTTCTCTGTTCAARATAGTACTAGATAAGGGAAAGGCTGAACTTCAGAAGCTACCACTCCATTCAGATGTGTCACCATGTCTGTAGCAGGGTGACTAGGATGTCATGCCAACAGCTGGAGAGAAGCCTTCAAAAACATAATGTAGATTGTGCCTGGTTAAGCACCACACAAACTTTGACCCAGATCCTCAGCTGAGGTGAGTTTATACACTGTTTGATTTCAGTGCTATCCTAGATGTGGAATCTGACATCTGGAAAACTCTGCTTGAAATACCTTGAGAGTTGAAGCCTCTGTGGCCTTCTGACAATTTCTATTCTAGTTTTGACATGAATACAGAAGATTTTGGCTAGATACTGATGAAGTATTATGGGAAAAATGAGGGGTAAGTGTGAGGCCGTTCCAACTTGCTACAAAAGGTATGTGGGGAAAGCCAGTATTTTTGCAGTTCTCCCTGGGGGTTTACTTACGACTTTGAAATAACTTTTGTATACACTAATTTCCTTTTTCCATCAAAGCTGAGTATGACAAAGACTGTAAAAGGTGAGACATATTAGATTGAAAGGAGATTTTTAGAAGCATCAAGAGATTTGTGGTTAAAAGTTATTTTGTGCTCTACTGTAGAAAATGCCACCTTTTTGAGGGTAGCACAAGGTTTTGTTCTTAAAAGCTCCCCTCTGATCATATGTTAAAGAAAGGTGCTATTTGAATAAAGGAGAAAGCAGCTTTGAGATATAGTTTTATTTGCTATAAACCAGGTACTAAAGGCACTTTGGGTGAGGGGGTTCAGGTGTTTTTTGTCAAAGTTAAAATCTCATTATCCTAATCACTGGAAAACACTAGAATCAGATTTGCTTCTTTTAATAGTCATAAATGCAGAGATTCCTCGTTGCCACCAACTTTGTCTTGTAGGTGAGGTGGTAACATCCTGCATTGAACATCTTTCATCTTCTCTCTTTCTGCTGTCCTGCATGGTCCAGTATGGTTTTCAGTCTGTCTAAGTATCCAAGGCCCTCACTTTTTTTTAACTGTACTCCTCCTCACAATACTCATGTCAAGGCTTAGAAGCTCTTGTAGACAGTGCAGCCTCTTCCCTGGACACTTGCCAGGCTGATTTCACAAGGCCCTACCCCATCCCGACCCCTATGCTTTGAACCACTGGAGTTTGAAGCACTGTCCCTGCACTAGGGCTTCTAAGCACCTTTTCAGGGTGTGCAATTCTGCCTAACAGCCCTTCCTGAAAGTTTAACCTCTCAGACTGCCTAATTTCTGGGTCTCCTCCCTCCCACCAAAAGTGCAGGCCTTCTTGCTCACAGATTAACTTTTCAGGAGCTACATGGCAAATGTGAGCCAGCAGATACTTACAGCTTTTGCACAGAGCTGGGACTCCAGAAGCAGTTCTTTAAAAACAGAGTCTAAAAACCAACAGCTCTTCTTTTAGCTTATCTTTGTCTCATGGGACTTTAGGGGGAAGTTGCCTCTCCTTAGGCTGAAGGCAATTCAGGAATTTTCTTCCAGAACCTTGAGAAGACCAGCAGATATATTAGTTAGACCTCCCACCGTATACAGAAGTATGTTCCACTGTTTTATCTCCCATCCAGAGCCTCTCTTCACTCTCTTTCTCCTCTCCACATTTTTTCTAAAGGTTACAATCATCACCAGCGTAGGTTTAGTTTCCTTCTGGGTAATAGTGTGCACTCTCCTAAGACCTACTTCAGAATGAGACAGCAGRCCAGCTTCAAACTTTCTCACTTTCAAAAGAGAGCTGTTGAGTTTTAATGACCGACCATTGTCCCAGGTCTGACAGGAGCACGATGAGGAACAGATCTGACAGGACTCTACCAGCGCAGGAGGAACTTCACAGTGACAGAGAAGTGCTTGATGATGTAACATACTTCTTAAGTTGTACTGACTTACAAACTGCCAACTTGCAGCAATTCCATTCATGCATATTTTGCAGTCGAGAGACACAGAAATGTTAAGCAACTTACCCAGACCCACCCATGAAGCCTGTGATGGAGCTGTGAATTTACAGAATGCAAGGAGGGGAAGAAATTCAGAAAGCAAACTGAAGAGGAAACAGAMTGTATACAAAGGGAAGGAGCTTGAAACAACCAGTCAAGGGGCTTTTTAAGCCATCACGTTGTGGCTGCCTATGGTGTGCTTATCATGACTGAGTTCCCAGTCTAACAGGACACAAGACTAATGACTGCAAAGGGCGTTTCTGAGAGCAGTATTGTCTACATTTTCACCAGCCATCAAACTCATGGGAAGAAAGAAGAACCTGCAACCTCTTGTTCACACCTTTGCACAAATCTGAGTGCGAGGAAGCCTCTGCACTGTACGGCTCAAGTGTTTGCTGGTGTCTCACTGCTGTTCCACTAGGAGGCACTTCCACTGGGACTTCAGCCTTCCTCACACACTGCCTTGTCACTGACTGTTCAGGCTCTGAATATATAGCAGAGGATCTTCCACGTCCTTTATCCTTAACTTGTCTCAATTTTGTTTCTAGCTGAAACTATAAACAAACTTGTACTTATATAATTTTATCTAAACATGCAGTTTACTGCAGTAGAGATTAATACAAGGTTTTAAGAGAAGTCGGTATCCTGCATCTATTCACTTAGGTTTAATATCGCGCTATTAAATTCCTCTTGTCAGTGCAATTTTGTGTGCAGTGCAGGCACTGGCTCTTCACAGTCAGAATATGCGGTGGGGACAATTCCCCCCTGGAACTTCACACAGATAGGCAATGACTTGAGTGACAAAGCTTCTGGTTTCCCCAAAGCTCTGGCAAATTCTGCACTGTGCGAGTTTTTCTCTTTTTTATTTTATTTACACTTTCACAGCTTTGAGCAGCAGCATTAAATTCTCTGAATTATTATAATTGTTAAAATAATGGTCGTGGTTGAYTAATGATCATTCCATATAACTGCATACCCTGGGCTGGTAGCAAGCAATAAATTACTGTGGTTTCAGATTAAACCCTCAGGTTAAAATCAAAAACTGGGGGAGAATAGGGACAGCCATTACTCAAGAAAGCACTATTCACTTATGTGGTCAGCTTATCACTGCTCAGCTTATTACTGCTCAACTTCTGAATTCCTACACTGTTAGAACCAAGGAGGGAAAATGTAGGCTCCAGATGACTAGATTTGCTTGACTATGGATGATCTCTTTCATGTTCCTATCTGTTGATGCTGTTCTGTATCATTTCACTTCTCTAACCCCTTTGAGGCAGCACAAAGAGAGGAACAAGTAATAATAAAATGATTCCCTAGCAGAATCAGCTCTACCTGCAAAAAAACCAAAAACCAAAAAACAGTCAACCGGAGCAGAAGCACATTAGTGACAACAGAATGAATAGATGCTAGGCACTGCAAAAGACAGTGCTACCACACAGTCTTTGGTTTGCTTCCAGTGACCATCAAATCCTTGGTGATCAGTAACCATGTTGTTATACAGCAGTGTGAGTTAGGAYACATCCTTTTTTTATTCAGAGACCACAAGAGCAAACCACAGTGGGAGATGAGCAAATGAAAAGAAAAACTGTTCTGCAAGATTTCCTGTTCCRTGATGCATGGGTAATTGGCCTATATTTGTGACCTCATTTTACTTTCAGGTTTGTAGCTGTACTGCAGAGATTTGATCCTTTGGTACAAAGTCCTTGCTGTGAAGGAGGGAAGTGATCAGTGCTGGATATAGAGGGAACGTTGAATGAGACACATGGCTTTTCTCCCCCATATGCCTCAGAGGCATTTTGTTTTATAACTTTCATTTGGCCTTAAATCTGAACTGGAACTTAAATGCTATTCTTAACTAAAGGGGTACGATACACCTCCTGCACAAAGCAAGGTATTGAAAGAAACAAACAGCCCACTCTCCCAGGTGCCTCCTTCTAAAGTGCACCCAAACCTGAGCCGTTCTGTACAGCTGAAGCCCAGAGCTAGGGCGGAGCTGGTTATTGCTGTCTGTGGTGGTGAACATACCACAGCGCAGGAAGAGGCCCTCTGAGGTTCTGCTCCCCCCGTTAACCAGGGTGAGGGGACTAAGCAACGTTTATGTAGCTGCCCCTAAAAACAGTGTGTTTCACGGGCAGAACTGCTCTTTTCATTGTTTGCACTGCAAATGAGCTGTACCCCCTTTGTGCTCCCCTAGCCCTGAGAACTGTTGGGTTACCAAGTATTTCTGTTACACAAAAAACAATGTATGAGAGCTACAGGATCATGCAGTCCATCTTAGTGGCTGCATTCATCATCTTTTCCCAACCAGTATATTTTCTAGCATGTTCCCTATAATACTAGGTCATAGCCAAATATAAAGTCCACCTCTTAAATTTTTGTTTCCAAATGGGATATTGACTTTCTGCTTCAAAAATAAGAGTACTCCTCCCAGTTGATCTCTAATGTGCTGCTGACTGATTTTTCATCTTTTTTCCCCCCTCTGTTTTTACTCAGATTAATCCTTGCATCTGCTGCTCACTTCTGTAAATTGCAAGACAGTATCTGATTAACTGTCAAGAACATGGCAACATACTACAGAGAAATGAACACAGAACTTCAACTGGCCTTTCAGCAATGTAAGGCAAGTTTCCTGCACCAAGCCATGTCTCTCATGTACTTGCTGTTGGCACTTTGTTTCAAACAGTTCTACATAACTTGCTCTCTACTACCACCCATTGCCTTTTCAGCTTCATTGTTCTCCAGACTAGTCTCTTCCAATTAATGGGCACATGCTTGATTTTTTTTTTGCTTTGTATAAACTGGATTAGCTTGAGTTTTTTCAAAATGGTACTGGGCATTCATTTCTGCCCACATTTTTAGTACCTCTCTGGGCTTGTCAATGTGTCTTTTCAGTTTAGCTTAAAGCATTTTGATATATAATGCAAAACAAGAACATTCATGCAAGAAATTAGTGCAGAAGAGCTACTGTGCATTAACATCATGCTAGTTTATTCTATACTAGCTTCTCCAATTAGATGAGACCTATCCTCTCACTGCATTCTTTTTTTTTTTTTTTGACTGGCACTTGCAACTCCTTCAAATTAAGTAGCATCAAATTAGCACACACTTATTAAAATCTGAAACTAGGGAAAGAGGAGGTATTCATGAACTTTAATTTTCCTTTCATGGAAGTTCCATAAGAAGGCTTCTCATATTTCTCCAGGACCCTTGGATTTCTAATGTCAGCGTGTAAAGCCTACTTTTGGTATCTGTAACCATACCTTAAAAGGCTATGCAATCCTAAAACCTGTTCAAAATTCACTTTCTCATAGTTTTGTTTACCAGTTTCTAATTCAGGTACTTATTTTAAAATGTCACATTAAGTATACTAACTGCCTGTGACTGAGAAACACTAATTTTGCAGGGCTACACTTACATTAGCTAGGGGGTGGGGATTTGCTTTTTTATTGCAATACCCATTATTTATAAATCTACAATTTACTCCTTAAAGAGTTTTTCRAAATTTCATATTTCTCCTATTAATGTTTTAAGCTATGAAGTTTAACTGTACATAATAGTAATCTCCAGGATTGCTTTCTTCTTTGAAAACCAGAACATGTTATAATACCTTCTCAGTTTGCTAAGAATTTTTCAAACTAGTTGTCTTTCAAATTTTATCAGTTTTCTTTTAATGAACAGAGCATAGCTTGCCTACTTTGCAGCTGAAAGATGAAGAAAACATCAATTGGTATATCAGTCACTCATGAGAGCCATTAAACAGTATAAAGGTGCCTTTTCTCACAACTATTGCCAGAATAATTTTAGGTTAAAGGCTAGCTCTGTAGAACTGCAAGATTAATTTCTCATATAGGGAATTATCACATGGATTTCAAGGAAAGATATGCCTCAAAATCTGGCCTAAATACATCCTCAATTCATTCACGACCCCAAATCATTTAGGCTAATTTTGAGGTCTTTATTCATATTTAGAAAGGGGTTAAAAATCACTTATGCATAGTAGATTTCTAAAGCAATCAGAAAGTTTTGGTGCTGTGTTTACATCTAACTGAGATAGGATGAAAGCACTCACTGTATCTGCTTTAGGGATCTAATTGTAAATGCTAGTCAAAAGTCACCAGCTAGATCCATCACTACATGCTTCTCCTATCCCTTTTGAGCATCATACACACACAAGTGGGATAAGGCCAAAAGGGCTCCCCACTGCCTCCCTGCATGAGCCCTCACATCCATGGGGCTGTGCAGCAAGGGGCCTTACAACATGCACCTAGCTGAAAACCTGAGCTATTAAGAAAAACCTGGGGAAGGGGGGAGTTAATTGACCCTTAGCTGGAGTAGTTGAAGGCACAGCAGAGGGGCAGGTATCTCTGGAGAAGGGCAAACTATAAGGGGTTGCTGAATCCAGTAGCCCAATAGAAGCAAGACTGCCACAGTACCATGTTCCCAAGGCCAGCCAGTTGTGAGACTGAGTATGTATTCCCAAGAGGCACACACACGTGGACATGATATGTATATACATATGCACATGGCCAGCCACATAGATCAACAGGCAGAAAACACAGCACTCACCCAAACACAAACAGCTCCAACCGCCTGATCCTGTTCCCTCTCTGGCTGATCAGGATGAAAACTTGTTAGTGGAAAACACACACACACAGTATGGATCCCTCCAGTAGCTGTCCTTAGACACTCAGTCTAGCTAGCAGCTGTGTCCCCCTGGTATATCCAGTTGCTGCCATCTGGGCATACGAGCCCCTGAGGCCTGCAGCCCACCTCAGTTGCTGGTACACAGACCTACACTTTCTCTTTCTTTCTCTCTCTCTTACACACCCACACTCACTCCATGGAGTAACAGGCCACAGACACTCATCCTATGCAGTAGCAGGCCCCTGGACTCTCAATTGCCTCATGCACAGCAACACACACAAACAGGTCTCTCCCTTAGCGGTCCAGACCTATGGCCTTACCAGTACTGGCCCCCAGACCTCCTGGTCTCTCCAGTAACCCACTCTCAGACCCTCTGGTCTCTCTGGCCCAGACTTATGGCCACTCCAATACCTGGCTCCCAAGCCTCTTATCCTATTACCTGGCTCGCTGAGCTCGGTAATCGCTAGCAGTTACGCACTGGCACCCCCCCACACACAGCATGCACACGCTGCAGTCTCGCCAGGTGCTGGCACCACAGGCACATTGGCCCCTGTGACTCGTGGGCCGACTCCAGTTGCTGCATGTAGACCTCCATGCACACACATGCACCCAGAACAGAGAGCACCTTCACCCAGGAGAACAGAAATGGAGTTTAATAAGAAGACAGGGCAGGCGGTGGCTGACCAGGTGCAGGGCATGGCCAGACAAGCGTACTGGCCAGCAGCCTGTTTACACATGACTGGCCCCTCTTATCACCTCTTTCTTCTGTTTTCCCACACTTGTTCCTCCCCAAACCACCTTGATCCCTCCCTTTTGGTCCTTCCCTTAAACATCCCACGACAAGTCCTGTGCAATCCCCAAATGCTCTTCTCCTGCATCCCATCACGAGTCCCACACCCCCATAGGCAGTCACCCCCCTCAGGCTGTGAGGCAATCCGGGGAACTGCAGACTGACGGCTCCCCCACAACAGCCCCAGGAGGAGCCAGGGCAGGGGGCTCCAGTGGTGTTGGTTCGGTTTTAGGGTTCCCCTGCCCACCATCACTCCTTTGTGCTCATGGAGGTGAGTCTCTAGTCACATAACCTAACATTTCCCCCACATGAAAGTAAAGCTAGAGGACACTGCACCATCTTCTCTCATTGCAGAGCACTTCACAGTCTGTTTCACCTCCAGGGTGGGCTGTGCTCCTGGAGCAGAAGACTTGGTACTGCAAGGTACCTTCTAAGGGGCTTGGAGGTCTATGTGGATCCAGTTAACTGAGTCTTACAGTCCCACTCCTCAGGAAGGGCAGCTGCAGGATCAGAGTAGCCCCAGGTAGTCTCAGCAGGACCTGCGAGGATTACCTTGTTCCTCTGTGCCCCTTTATGTTTGTGAAGATGACCTTTTAATCACATAACCTAACACAAACCACCTAAATTATATACCTAAAACAGATAACATGAATTTCAGTTTAAAAGAGACTGACAATCACCCATGCCACAAACATAACTGGAAACGCTGCTCTGCCACACTCCATGCCTTTCCCAATAACACATCTTGCAGCATGCCCTGAAGGACATTTGTCAACCAAAATACAGTGTTGTGAGCAGGAGGTGGAAGTTTTTCCACTTCAGAGCAAAAACTGAAACACCTCTTCTTCTGATGAAGAAACGTGATACTTTTACAGGGGAACTGCAAATGACCTGATTTTACTACCTAGTATCTGTTGTGGTTTCCCAATAGCATTAGAGCATTTGAAACAAAACAATTAAAGCTGCTAAGTAACTGAAAAACAACTTTTAGAAATCTTAGATCTATGTTTAAAAACAAACCGTAAGGATCAGCTGCAGTTACCTGCACAGTATACCATCCAATTATGCTCTAAATTCAAGTTTTCTGTGCTTGAATCTCTTAGAAGGTTAAGAACTTCATACTAGGATCAACATTAAACTACTGTTTTTGAAAATGATGGCCTTTCTCAGCAGCACAGTTAGCATATACAGGAACATCTGCATAGATAAACCAGGTAGCAGAACAGTTTCTATATGCAAATAAGATAGTCTGCCTGCACAACAAGGCAGCCAAATTGAGTCTATCACCACAGTAACTGATCTTCCATATAAAAGTTCATTGTTGTAGAATCATGGAATAGTTTTGTTTGAAAGGGCCCTCTGTAGATCTCTAATGCAGCCTTGTGCTCAAAACAGGACTAACTTCAAAGCCAGATCAGGTTGCTTGGAGCCTGTCCAGTTGAGTTTTGGAAGCCTCCAAGGATGGTGAATTCACTTCTCCGGGCACCTGCTCCAGTCCTGGACCACTTTCTCCATGTATGTAATGAATTTCTCTTCGCACAATTTGACTGTTGGCTAGTTGTCCTTTCACTCGGCACTTCTGAAAAAGAGTCTGGGTCTGTGTTCCCTATAGTCCCCCCTTAGGTGTGGAAGACTGCAGTTTAACTCCCCTTTACCTGCCCTCCAGAGATCACATGCTCCAGCCCCATCACTGCCCTATGGCCCCTGGGCTCCTTCCACTTTGTTGACATCTCATGTACTGGGAGTCCAAACTGAACTCAATACTCCAGATATGGTCCCACAAGTAAGAAGGGTGTAGGGGAAATAACTACTTCCCTCAGCCTGCTGGCTACAATCTTTCTAATGTAGCCCCGTGTGTGATTGGCTTGCACTGCTGCAAGAGGACTTGACCATCTTTTCTGCAAAGCTGCTTTTTACCCTGTTGGCCCCAGCCTGAATGGGGTTAGTCTGTCTCAGGTGCAGAACTTTGCATTCACCCTTGATGTATTCCAGCTGGCCCGTTTCTCCAGCCTGTCAAGGTCCCTCTGAACAGCATTCCTATGCTCCAGCATATCATCAGCTGCTGTCCCCCATTGATGCCATCTGCAAATGTGATGAGGGTGCAGTCCATCCTATCATGCAGTTTGCTGATGAAGACGTAAAACAGTACCTGCCCAATACTGGCCCCTGAGAAATGCCACTTCTAACTGGTCACCAGTTGGATTTTAACCCACTGACTATTACCATTTGAACCAGATGTTAAGCAACTTTCTTGCCCATTCTGTAGTCCATAACTCCACAGTTCGGTTACATAGAGATTGTGTTGAATACCTTGCTAAAGTCAAAGCAAATGACACCCACTGCAATTCCCAGAGCCAATCATCTCATGAAAGACAGCAATCAGGTTTGTCAGGCACAATTTGCCATTCATAAACCCATGCTGGCTGTCCTTAGTCACCTTATTGTCTTTCACGTGCCTAGAAATAGCTTTCATGAGGACTTGCGTGAAGTTTGCCAAGGATTGAGGCAAGGCTGACTGCTCTGTGGATCCTCTTTTTTACCATTTTTAAAAAAGCCAGAGGTGACAATTTCCTTTTTCCAGTCATCAGGAGCCTCCCCTGTTCACCACAACATTTTAAAGAAGTCTGACAGCAGACCTTGCTAGTAAAGACAGAGGTAAAGAAGAGACAGTACCTCAGTCTTTTCATCACTAGGACCCCCACCCCATTCAGTATCAGGCCCACATTTTCTTTCATCTTCCTTTTGCCAACATCCTGTTTGCAGGAGTCCTTCTTGCTGCCTTCACATCCCTTGCTACTTTCAACTCTAGCAAAACTTTGGCCTCCCTAATATCATCCCTGTATGCCTGTGCAGAATTTCTATAGTTGTCCTTTGTAGCCCATCCCCACTTCCACCTTCCATACACTTCTTTTTAACATTTGAGCTCATAGGGACAAATGTCCTTGAAAAGCAACCAGCCTTCCTGGCCTCTCTGCCCCTCAGGGCAACCATCCACAGGATCCTGCCAAGCAGATCCCTGAAAAAGCTGAGGTCTACTCGCCTGAATTTCAGGGTCATTACTACTTGTCTTCCTCACTTCCCTCAGTATCTTTAGCTCTGTCAAAGTTGTCACCGACTATTGCATCTGTTCTTTATTCCCCGACTAGCAGATTGACAGCACCACCACCCCCTACACACCCCCCAAAACATCCTGCCTAGCACTCAAGTCAAAATAAATTGGCCCTGGCACACTCCAGAAGCCTCCTGGCTTGTTTCCTACCATGTTGCTCTTCATGCAGATCCGGAATGGTTAAAAATCCCCATGAAAATGATGGCCTGCAATCAGGAGGCTTCTTCAAATTTTTGAAAGAAGGCTTCATCCTTTTTCTTTTCTTGACCAGTTAGTCTGTGGCAGGTGCTCACCACAATATCCTCTTTGTTGGCTTTGCCTTAATCCTGATCATAAGCTCTTGACAGGCCTGTCACTTACTCTATTCCATTTATGCTCTGCACATTCAAACTACTTCTTTCTGAAACGCCCAATTTTTCTTTCCTGCCTATCAAGCTTGTATCCGTCCATCATAGCACTCCCAATAGTGCAGGTTAGTTCACCATGCCTCTGTCATCCCAGTGATGGCATAGCTTTGACTGCACAGACTTCCTGTTCCTCCTGTTTATTCCAAGACTCCAGAGTCCTGCAGTTACCCTAGAGCCACTCCAGGTCTCCTTTGGCACTATCACTTGTGCCCCCATGCAGGTGAGCAAAGTGTAGTAGTCTGACAGACAGGTAAGCCTCTGCAATCTCTCTACAACATACTAGATACAGGCTCAGGCAAGCAGCAAGGTCTTATTGACAAGTAGATGCATTCATCCCCTGCAGAAAGAAGTTCCTGATCGTTACCTGTTATTTTCTTTAAGTAGCTTTGGCTCCAACAGCTTGGCTAGATGCATCCCCCAACAGAACTTACTCCCTCTGTCCTGTTGCCAGAGCCCTACAGTTCTCCAAGTAAATATCTGCAGTTGGGGAAAAAGCTTTCTTGCTGCCAGAAGTCACAAGCTTCCAGCTTCTGCTGTCATGAGAATCCCAGGCCTCTCCCTGCTTAAGCATTGCATGGAAGGAGGGGGTGACCAGAGGCAATGTGGGACTTGGGTTCTTGCTCCGGCAGTGCCCACAAAGTACCTTTGCCTTCCTGTTGGCCCTCCCTGATGCCATCCATTCTGCTTCCCCTGGTAGCTCAGTAATCTGACCAGAGCACACCTCCTGCTATCACCCCCAAAATCTGGGAGGAGCTACAGGCCCTCCCTGCAGCCTCAGATCTGTACAGCCACATCCTCCCCTGGGTTCTGTCTGGGCTGAAGTCTCCAACATGCCAGGGTGGTGGAATCTGGACTCTGGCCAGTCCAGAGTGGTGACATGCCACTGTGTCCTGTGGCATGTCACCCTCAAAACTGTGCCAACTCTACCAGTTTCAAGCACTGCCTCTGGCCTCCCTGTTCACCCTCATTCCCCTTTAACTCCTTTATTCCTGCAGGCACATCCTGGTCACAGTGCTTCCTAGGTGTCACATAGGAAGTTGAACACAAGCCTGCTCTGCTCCTCCCTACTCAGCAGGCAGCTTCTCAGAGTCTCTCGGTTCCTGGTTGTGGTTCTCCCACCTCATGAATGCGGGGTCCCCGCAGGCAGGCTCCTTCCTGCTCAGAACAGGAAGCAGGAGCCTGACACACCTGCTTCGTCCCCATTAGATTTCCTGCTCAACATGCAACTCCTCACATTGCCTTTTGGTTCCCAGCTGCAGTTCATTCACCTCATGAGCATCAGGTCTGCATCCTTTCTCCTGCACTGTGCTTACAAAGCTTTAAAAAGCTTTTTTGATGAGCTTTTAAAACTTTTGTTCCTCTAGCCTGCATGACACACACACTTTGAAAGATGAAAAAACACAACACGAAGAGCAGCCAACACAGTTCATTCAACAAAGCAAATGTCCCCCAAAGTAATCTTAATTATATGCTCATGTTTGCTGTGATCTCTGTACTGCTCCCCAGCTACTCTACAATGCTTGAAGACTGCACTAGCAAACAAACAAAAAAAACACAACAAAAMAACAACAACAAAAAAAAACCCTTCCATCTTCTTTCCCTACCTAAAAACTTGCTATTGATTTATTGGTGATCTTACTCCTGAAAGACACATTCAATGCCACACTGACTTAGCTACTGAGATCATTCATCTCAAGGCCTGGGGGAGAATAATTCACAGCACTTTTTTAAACAGAAAGTCATGTGCTTATTTTGCCCTCTGAAATATGCTTAAAAGAGTAAATGATTTGGAAAAAAGTTCTACAGAAAGTTTAAAGCTGTAATTGACTTTAACACACTACAAACATACTCAAACAACATTGTGCATGCAAGGACAACTAAAAGTACTTTTCCTTTTCTTCTGTATTAAAATCACAGCTGTAACAACTTTTAGTACCTTGGCACTCATGAAAACAGCAATTATAAAAGCCACTGGGCTTTTTTTCCTTTTTAAATAGGAGAATTTAGAACTGTTCATGATACGTGAACTAAGGAATTGGCACTTTCAATGTTCACTGCAGTTCTCTCAGAGGTTCAAATTCTGGGTAACTCATTGACCTTGAATACCCAAGTTCCTTTTTTTTGTAGAAATCAAAGACAGTCATGCCTCAAATTACTTTTCTGCAATACTGCATTATAGTTAGTCTGTAGGAAATTTTGCTTCAAGATGAATGAGATCACTTACAAATCAACCAGAACTGCATCTCTCATGATTCAATTAAGATTTCTTGCTTGGCCCTAGCTTACAAGGAAAACGTCAAAAAGACCTACCAAAAAGATACATGCTATGTCTGGCATTTCAGAAATGAACATTAAACACTGCAGTCATCTTGCTAATATAAAATTCCTACTGCCTAAACTTCTGTTTTTAGCATTGTCTAAGTTAGCTCTATCTATAACTGAGCAGAAATAACCAGGGATGTCTTCTCTCCTAGAGAGAAGGCTGGACATTGTAGAAAGCATTTCTTCAGTGACAATTACTATGCTTAAAACAAAATAAAATAAAATAAAAAAACCCACAGAAAAAACACCCCTTACTTTTTATCATCATCACCTCATTCACCCTTCACAGGTATAAGTGTTCTTTAAGCTTTCTGAAAAGCTAGATATATAGTCTAAATACAACCTACATTGCTTTGGGAAGCACTAGGAGACCTGCCTAGCAAGAATGGCTACAGTTTGGCAAGTCTTTCTAAAAGTTTTTTGTTAATCTGTTCTCAATTTAGGATTCTAGTCAGCATAAATGTCTAGCAGGTCTAGTTGTTGCTAGAGAAAGAGTGGAAGCTAGCAACTCCACTACAAACACCCCGCCACACACACAACCCCCCCCCMCACACACACACCCCCGACAGGCACCATTTTTATAACTCTTCAGCCTCACCACAACCATATTAATAGAATGCTACTGTCAGCAATAGCATAGTCCTTCAAAATTTACAGGAGTAAAAAAAAATCAAGTTACACAAATTGCAAAGTCTGAGTGTTTAAGAAAACATGCTTCTAAACAGATCTAACTGCTACAAAACTGCACAGACCAGTCATAAATGCCTTTCTCAGCTGCTTCCTTCTCTGTCCACAAAGAGGCCTGGGAAAAGAGAGAACCAACACAGAAGAACAGTTAAACAGGAACATTCCCATCTGTGGATTAAGAACTAGAGTCCTGTTCTAACTGACAAATGAGGTTGGGTTTTCAATGCATTAGGTCCTTTAGGGATGAGCCTAATCTAGAATACCAAGCAGTATGGTATGAGATGTACAGCAAATCACACTTTCAAGAGGACTTAGCTTTTCAGTCATGTTTAAGTAACTCAGCTGAACTAACACAGCAAACAACAAATTCTGCCAGTCAAGATAGGATTTTGTTTTTCTTCCTCTGTTGACTCATAAAATATCTGGCAACTTAGACTGATACCTGGAACCCTATAAAGTCTGACTAAGACGAGACTGAATGAATCAACATCAAGAATTGCAGAATCCTTTGGGCTTAACCACTCCAAATATGCACAATCAGTCTGCGCTAACTCTGAAAAAACACACTTAAAGAAAACCCTCAGAACCCACAGGGCTTCCTGCATTTCCTAACCCTTAAGACTTTCAATTCAAGGAGTCTCAAAAATACAATTTAGCCAGCAGAGTAGCTTTATTTTGCAGTTTGAACTATTATACACAATTGAGTAAAAGCCCACAGGATAAACAGTATGGAGACTTACAACTTTTTGGTGTTTGCTTAAATTAGAGCCTAAGTGCAAGGTCTCCAATTAACCCCCAAGGTAAGAGAACAACACTTTGCTGTTAACAAAAGTCATGTTAACACTTAAAATATCTAACCAGTTATTTAAAAGGCCACATCTTCAAATGCAATTAGGTATCATTTAATAAAGTTATCTTCTTTTGGTATAATAAACTGCCACAAATCATACAGCTAACAGGTAATGGAACATCATATTTTCCCAGAGACATGTAAAATGCAAATAGGGCTGTCTCTATATTGTTTCATCCACCTTAGAAGTGTAATGTCATAAATGCAATTGTTCTCAAATGCTCAAGTGGAAGCTAATGTCCTTCAGACATGCTGTCACTCTCCTTAAAAATCAAAACAAAACAAACTTACATATAATACCTTGAGGCACAGGTTCTCCTGCACTTAAGGAATTTATACACAAGGTGTATCATAAGTTACAAGATTTTTGCTATTTGAAGTCTATGGCACATAGATTTTCGGGGTGAGAAAAAAAAATCTCTGTGTTCAGCTGCTACAATATGGCGCAAAGTAAGAAGTTAACACCATGAGTAATACTTTGTTGCTTTTTACTGGCTATTTTGGGGTGCACATAAATAAAAGGCACACGTTTCCTCTCTCCTTTCAAATGATCTATGTACTGTACAACATAACTTTCCAGCACTGCTCCATGCCTGCTGGCCCAGTGCAAAAAAGATCCAAGTCTGCGTCCAGTGCTAGTAACAGCTCTTCTATATGCTTAACCAATGGCTTTAGTTTAGCGTGCTACTTCTGAGACGGACATTGATGAGCRGCTAACAGTTTTCCTGAAACAAAATTACAAAGCCTAAAAAAGTGATCAAGTTATTTATATTCACTTACATGTATATTTTCCAACGAATGTGTTTACAATGTTCAGAAAGTGCTCATTTTGAAGTCTTGTTTCAGTATTACAAATGTCCATGACCTATATATTATAGCAGAGCCATGCACAACAGTATCGTTAAGGAACTGTCAGTGTTTCCATTACTGACCCTGTTTTTCAAGAGCATAATGAAAATAGAAAAATCTGCTCTTAGCTAGAACTTAGTGTGCATAATGTCTTCGGTATGGTWTTTTTAAATATTCGGATTTAAATCTGTACAGTAGTCAGAGTCTGAAAAACAGAAGGTTAGTGGTTTCACACTTTTTGGCGCTCATTTTTACATAACAAGGATTTTAAAGAATGAAAGTGAGCCAACAGCAAATGAAGAGCCCTCAATAATAAAAGCTCCACAAATCACTAACTAAATCTTCTTGGGTTTTTGTCCTGTTTTTAATGCTGTGCATTAATAATTTGTGGATCCTTACAGAATTACTTCTTACGATTTAACAACTGTTAACATTGATGACATTATCATACATAAAAACAGCTTAGGTCTTAACATCCATGGTCTGACAAACATATTTAAACAAGAATATTCAGAGTTAAGACTAATATGAAATTCAGCTCCTCTGAACAGATTTGTGAGTTTAGATGCTCTCAACTTGATATGCCTTTAAAAAAAAAGAAATCTGACTTTCAGAAAATTCTGAAAAACAGCAGTTTCAAGTAAGTCTGGAGCGATTAAGTACTCTGGCTAGATTTACCATAAATTATGTAATTCATGCTGCCTTGACAAAATTGAGTTAACAGAAGTGTAAGTTGAAGCACTCCCTCTGAAGGTTCTTGCTTTGGTTATCTTTAAAAACAATGCAGACTGTTACAATAACAGTGTAAGTTCATTATAAAGCCACATGCTTCTGTGTAGATGTTCTCTTATAGACTGGATTATTATGCCCACTGCCAGCAATGGACATTCTACTGGGAAAATCCAACTCCTGCTGTGAAAAGTTTGGCTGAATCAAATGAAAAAAATAATTCTGATATTAGACTCAAATGGGAACACACTGTTTCATTTAGTTCTTGTTAAGAATATCTGAAAGCCCTCTCCACCGACAGTCTTTTTGAAACACAAGGCACAAATAGGGAGTGGACATTCCAGCAAAAAATGATTGTCTAAAATTAGCAATCCACAAGAGTCTTCCAATCCAATACAGTGAAACATTTTTGCTGTCCAACTCTATGCCACATCTTCTAGATAATCTGCAACATCACTTAACTGAGAAATGGTAAGGTCTTGTGTGATGTCTTCAAGCTGGAAAATAAATGAAATTACAAATTCAGAAGTAATAGAAACAGTAAGCATTACTCTATATAATCCTACAAAAAGCACCCCATCCTTTTGGCCTTAAAACCCTATCTTTCAGAGGGATGTCAGCTCCTTCAAGAGGTGCTTAGACAGATCTTGAGATATAGGGATGAGACATTCACATGTTGAATACTAAACCTCTCTCAAATTCATTTTATATGCCTAGAAAGAGACAGAGGACTGTCTTACAGAGCAATTCTTGTATTTTAAATCAGTACAGTATCTAACTTAATGGGAATACTGGGTATAAAAACGCAGAACATATGATAAGTGCCTTGGATACATGTATTATATAATGGCGTATTTATTCACAGAGAAGGCTTAAAAAAAAAAAACCCAAACAAAACAAAAACAAAAAAACCCCAAACACAACATAAGATCAGAAGAACATCAATACAATTTTAAGAATCATACTTTATCACTGGCATTTAAGTCTTCTGTTTCCACAGAAATTTCATCTATTTCTTCACCAATACTGATATCACTTTTTTCTGAGCGATGACTAGTACTAATGGGAAAGAAAAGCATAAAGGTAGAAATAGGACTTTCTTTTCCAACATACAAGAATTCATTTCATATATCTATACTGGACATTGGATTTGACTACCTAGCAAGTTAAATACGAAGTAATCTTTAAAAAGCCCACAACAATCAAGGACCTTTTGCCTAGAGAAAGCCATAATCAATACTTATTTAGGCCCTAATCCTGAAGTTTACAGCACAAATACATTCTAACGATGAGGCTCTTCAATATTTTATTACTGACTAGTCATGATGCTTTATTTTGTATATTTTGAATAATTCGACATAGACCACATTCACTGTCTAATAGCATTGATTAAAATGTTAAAACATTGTTAAGTGTATGATTCAGAGAAAAAAAAAACAACTTCCTTAAAAAGGCAACAACTTTTCAGCATCTAAAAATTAATACCAGGTTTTTAAGGAACTCATTACCACCCAGACAAAAGCAATCTATTTTTTTTAAAATTGTAACTATTTGTATTAACTAACAAACCAAAGTTTAAAGTAGTCTAGAGATGCTGACAGAGTCTAGCAACAGTGACTAGCTGAAATATTATGAAATAATTCAAATATGCCAGTATATGCTTATAATCTATGATATAGTACACTACTGCAATATTATCCCTCTCTTACCTGTTGAAGTCATCAGCATACTCGTCTTCATCTCCATTTCCTAAATAATTTTTAAAAGGTGTTAATCAAGCAAGTTTTATTTTCAGGAAATGCAAGAGAATCTATTCCTGCACCAAAATATAGAGTTTGATGGACAGCAATAGCTGGTAGTAGATTAAATTACTTGTGCTTTAGGAAGAGGAACTGAATTTATGTTTGATATTAGTTAATCTCAATCTCTTTTGCATAGTTAAACTGTTCTGAAATTCAACATATACTTTCAGTAGGTTGGTTCCGTTGCTGAAGACAAGGTTTAAATACTCGGCAACTCTATTTTGAGACAGAGTTGATACTTCTGACATTACAACATCATCATGCTGCTGCTAAAACTTATGAGACAACTTTCAAAGTCTGGGAAAGGCAAATAGGTATGCCACTGAAAAATAGTAAGACTTGTCTGGCTACCTTTCATGCRACTTAAAAAATAAAAAATAAAAAAAATCCCATCTCTTTCTTAGATACCTAGACAACAATATATCACTTGATACTAACAAACATATGCATGGAATGAATTGAATTTTTGCTGTATGTATAAAACAATAATCTGCACACAAAACTCCACAGTTCTGGCTGCCATGTATTCATTTATATTTCTCTAGACTGGATTTTGCTCTTTAACTCCACTAAGTCTCACAATGTCAGCTAGAGTGACAGAAGTAAAAGCTAAAGATTTTAGCTCAATAAGGACATTTCAGTTTCTCAGATTCCTCTGAGAAGCTGGGCTGGAACTTCCAGTTAAAAATATCAGAGCTTACTCGTGTTTAGTAGTTACTTGCCTAATTCTAGAGATCCGAGTTTTGCATTCACTAACCGCAGGTCTTTCAAAACAGAGTTTCTATTCAAATCTGTAACAAAACAAAAAGTATTTATACCAGAAAATTGGCTTGTGACTCTTTGATAGTAAGACCCTACCTAAACATACATAACCCTACATAATTTTATAATATAGTATGGTAATATTATACTCCATTTTCAGGTCTAAATTATGCCAACATTTAAAGACATAAGTAACAAACAGGAACAATCTCCCCGAGTGTATTCAAGATCAGGTTTTACAACACAGAAGTAAATATCCCTGAAGAACTTGCACAAACAATGTAGGGTAATAATAAAAAAAAGACTAAGTTAATGTCATTAAAAAAAAGTAAAATTTTATACTTCCAAAAACTGCTTTTCAGAAAAACAGTATAGATAAATATTTGATACTGCAGAACATAAGATACCCCAGCCATATGCATATTGTATCAAAAATCAGTATGTCATCATTAAGTGAAAAATGCATTATTGCAAAGCACATCACAACCAGAAGAGGGCCAAATACAGGCTACTTATCACAGTTATATCTGAACGTGTAGCTCATTCCCTGCACTTGTCAAACTGTATGTGAAAACTTACCATCAGGCTCCTTTAGCAAAGGTGCGCCAGTCAGGGAGCTTAGCCCACTTTTTAAAGGCGGTGCATCAGAAAGAGATGCTAAACCTCCTGCTTTATTGGATTCAGTTTTCCTAAAACAAACCAACAAATAAATAAATACTCTGCAGATCTTCAAAATATATAGTAAATTTCTTTTCTAGTATTCATAAAAATGTCATGAAACTAGACAGCAATTTTTGCAGTAATAAAAGCAAGTGAAAAGGACTATTCATTCTGCAATCTAAAAAATAATTGGTAGTTTGCTGGCAAAAGTGTGAAGCAAGACATTCAATAAGAAATTCACATATGCAAAGACTTCTGCCTGCCTTCTTTCAGACAGAGCTCCTGCACCTTCTTCAGCACCACCTTTTTTATGTTTGTTTGTTTAAATTAGGGGGCCTTTTATTATCCCCACTTGTAAATGCAGCCAAAAGAAGAAAGATTCAGATAAAAATGCATTTTTAAGCAGTTTGTTTTACAATTAAAAGATTTTTGTCTGACAAACCTATTAGCCCTAAGAGCCTTCAGTCCACAAAATGAAAATACCTCTCAAAATTATAGCAAGATTGACCTCATCACCATCTGTTAAGGTTCACTTGGCTACCATCTATTCCATTCACACATTTAAAACGTCAAGTTCAAATACTACTTGCAAATAAAGGATGAAGAAACACTATTAAAAAAAAAAAAATCAGGATTTTCACATTCAGTATTATCAGAACTCTTTGTTATTGTGATTGTGTTCCTATTAGTAATAGGCAATATCATTTGAATCGCTCATCAAGAAAAATCTATCATGTATTACAATACTTTAAAATTTTTGAACAACAGGTCAGAGAACAMGGGGAAAGGCAGAGCTAGGGTCATCTCTTATTCTTTCCTCGATAACCGTCTGCTCCTTTATGCCCTTCTTACAAGAAGGGACAAAACTGTCCACAAGGAATTCACCCTTTTGTGAACCAAGTGATGCTGGCACCTCTTCTATCTGCTCATCCCCTGAGACTCGGGCCACCAGCACAACACAGCATAAAGGGATTCACCTGGAGAATCTGTTGTCCTTCTCCTCTAGAGAAGATGCCAGGAGGGTATAAACAAAAGGCTCAGCAGGGACAGCTCAGTTACAATTAGTTGCTAGCTCATTTACTATTTACATATTCAGCAAACCATGAATATTTACATATTCGGGGCGGGGGGGAAGGAGGGTTGCTATAACCTCTATATCCCAATCACATTATGAGGTACATGCCTACTAATTTATAGACTGGGACTACATACATACATACAATTTGGAAATGACTTTTTCTGTCAGGGAGATTCTGGATTAAGAAAAGCCTTATTTTACTGAGTATTTAGGAATCTTTTTCTTGGATTGGGTCTTTTTAAATAGGCATTAAAGAAATGCAGTTTATCTGGTTCAAAAGTGCATTTCTGTTGTCATATGAAAATGCTTGAGCAATAAGAAATTAGTAGATACTATTATTCAAAAGTTATTATTTGGCCTTTTCTGCTTCTACCACCTGACCTGCACCAGCTACATCGGTTTAAAAAAAAAAAAACAAACAAACAAACACACACCCTCAAAAAACAAGATGAACTTGCAGGACAAAATATAATAATTTGAAGTAACTTTTTTTTTTTTAATTCCACAACAATCTCAGATACAGTATCTGAAGAACTGAACTCCTTTAAGAGTTTTCAGTTTAAAATTCAATAACTAGATTTTCAATATTCCCAACTATCATTTAATCCTATTATATAGTAACACAACCAATTACTATAATGGTTAGATTTTGGTTAACTGAGCTCTTGAATAAGTAGGATTAAATGTACTCACAGATGCAACTTTAATCCTGACATTTCTAATACCCCTCTCCCCCCGGAAAAAAAAAAAAAAAAAAAAAAACCCTACCATAGTAGGGTTATTTGCAATACACAGTATTTTCCACAGAAAATCACTGCTCTTTGAAAAGACAAAAACCCCACATTCTGCTCTTTATATACATCCAACCAAAAATGAACTACAAATAATACAACTGCACACAAAAGTTGCTGCAATGTGAAGTGGAAATCCTCACTTGTGAGGAAAAGCTTTCCTTATGCTTTTAGTCTATGAAGCCAGTATGTACGTGTTAGCCAAATTTTTTGTGTTCCTTACAAAATCATGCATATATTTAAAGCCCCATCCCTCCCATTTTTCCACTTCCTTTAGTACTGACCACAACTGCAGCTCTGCTGCAGAAAGAAACACAGGAGTTTGCACCTCAGACCTGTTCTTTCCACCAAAGAACAGGCTGGGGACATTATACAGTTCAACTGACGCACTGTGAAAAGATGCAGGCTTGTCACACATGGTACACATTAACTGGAGTATCCAGGTTACTTACCAGCCATAAGTTCTTTCTGGTTTGGGTATGGGATCATCAAAAAAAGAATCTCCCTCTGCATCATCCTCATCCACACCTGGATCACTTTTTTCTTTGGTATTTAAGTCTTTGTTTTGTAGTTGAGGATCTAACTTTGTTTCATTAGGCAGAAAATGAATGCTACTTTTGGTTGCTTCCCCCGATGAGACGCTTGTATCACTTTGAGTGGTTTCAGCAACCTTAAACAAATACAGAAAAAACCCTCACTGAAAAGAAAAAGTAATTTCTCTTGAATAAAACCCACATAAACTGTTCTATTTCTTAAAATACTGTAAGCAGTAGTGTGAACACACAGCATATATATATACACACCACCATTTTTTTTTTTAAAGTTAGCATTTCAATTTTATTAGTACTTCTGTGTGCTAATCAGGAATCACACAAAAGAAAAACGTTTTGTCACTTTACAAAGGAAGTATTGTTTGTTGTTGCTATTGTCTTTTGAAAGTTATTTCGCCATCCCCTGCATAGCTGTGCTAGCTAGATCAGCTCTATTACGAAAGYGGCCAGTCAAAAAAAATTTACATACAAGCTCTGATTCTTGCCTCCTATACTTTTAATAGTCTGAAAGTTACACAATGTGTGGAATGTATTAACAACATTATTTATTAGTGGTATYTTGTGATTCCTCTATAAACAAATACTGTCAGTTAAGTTAAAACCGTCTTCAACAGAAACCAATTTAAACCCATCCAAAAGCCACTAACTTGAATTCATTCAATGTACCTTCAAAAAAATACCTTCAATTTCATGTGAAAAAAACTAACATTAGTTCAATTTTAGTAAGACTACAATTGTTAATTGCATATTTGAGATGGTTTAAAATGCACTAAGCCACAGAGAATCATACAATGGTTTTTAGTTTTTTGATAGACCTGCTGCTTCTCAAGAGCATCTCTGAATGAAGATCACAACTCAGTGGGAATCTCTGCAATGTAATATTAGGTTCTAAGTGGTGAGCATCAGAAGACTGCAATTAATTGCACTTTTTCCCTCCAAATATTAAAAATAACAAACCACACAAGCAGGATACAAACACTGAAAGTTACATACTTTTTAAGTAACATGCTTATGGCTCAGTCCTACAGATACCATGCTTGTAAGGACTATTCTATATCCTAACTTCATGATCAAGTTATATAACTTGTATATCTTGAGCTGTATATGTCGTATCTCTATAAAACCTTGTGGCCCRAAGAAGAACAGTTAACTAGATAATCAAATTGTTGTGACAAAATGGATTTTTGATTTTTGAACAGCAGCATATTGCTAACTAACAAACAGTAAGACAATATTATCTTCTCCCACATTGTTTAAAATTAAGCCAGTGAAAAGATTTATTTCACAAACTCATTTTTGTGCACCAAGAACAGCAGCAATTATGAAAGAAAACTAATAACAG
Source organism: Apteryx rowi (assembly GCF_003343035.1). Lineage (NCBI taxonomy): Eukaryota > Metazoa > Chordata > Aves > Apterygiformes > Apterygidae > Apteryx > Apteryx rowi. Next base: position 1,469,044 of record NW_020448230.1, read on the forward strand.
TATTGTTTAATCGAGATAACCAATATATACATTGAACTGATCCATGTATTTCTTTATCAGTCATCATCTTTCGTTCCRAAGACCAAAGCAAGTTTTTCAAACCATATGCCATAAAAGTTCAAAGAGGCCTACCAATGTCATTTTACCTCAGTCACAAGTCACAGAACCACATTTAATTGCTGGCAGCAGCTCAGTTCTTCCAGGGAAAGAAAAAGAGTATTTATAAGTGGTAGATACAACAATATTTTAATTCCCTACCCTAAAGGAACAGAATTGTTGTCAGAAAATGAAATGCTCAGGGATATGCTGACTGGTGTAGAACAGCAGTGGCAGTCTCTTTTCTGTTCTGGGCCCTGGAAGGAGTGAGCTGCTGCTATCTGCTCTGAGAAACTGAAAGCACAAGATAGTCTTTGCTTGAACTCATATACCTTAAAGCTGTGCTAATGTAAAATGACTGCTTTCAAATTGTAGTGATTGGTTAACCATGGCTAAGGGTTCAAAGAAAAATATGCCTACCTTTGAGTTTCAGCCTGGTGCTGTTAGTAAGATAAATGAAAGTGTGGTTTCACACATGCACTTAGAGAAATATAACTATGCTGCTCCCAAGAGCTGTGGTCTTGATCTCTCCTTGCGTGCTCCCTTCTACATTACATCTGTTGGTTGCAGAGCCACAGCAAGGGGCCAGCTTAGCTCACAGACTTGTTGGAAAACTGCCAGAGAATCTCAAGTTTCATTCAGAAAGTCTATACTGTTCAAATAACTTGCATCTTGCGCCAGTCAGGACTGGTTGCAATTTCCTCCTTCTGTGTTATTTTTAGTACAAGTATGTTACATGGGCAGCATATTCTCCCATCCTGCTGCCCAGGAGAGAAGGAACTAGTGAACTGGACAACAGTTTTTCAGTGCAAGATATCCACTACTTATTCTTAAAGGAGTACGTACTCCAACCAACAGCAGTTGCTGTTTCCATGAGAAAACTTAGCCATATTGAAACCAACTTTTGCCTGTATCTGAGAGAAATGCGTATTCATGGAGGATTCAGTAATATATTATGAAAAGCATTTCAAGAATGTATTCATCTATTTATCACTACAATGGAATTAAGGTCTGCTGGGTATAAAGAGTATAAAAAGCCTGATCATAAATTCCAACTTACTTTATTTGTTGGAAATTACATTCTACTTGCAACCTCATCACAAAATCCTAATTGGAAACAGCACATAAATGAAAGTGTTCTGACCACCATATCAGCTGCTGCTGCGTGCCAGCAACTCAACTCTTAAGGGTGGTGTTCTGACTATGCACAACATGCTCTTTAAAGGGGAAATATGATGAATGACCTCTCACCATACTTTAATACTTCTTGCTCAGAGTAAGATACTCCCCATCCAGCAATTTCTCTATTAAGAGACAAACCTTAGAACCACTTTCTTGTTAAACATTATGTACTTATTGGGGATTAAATACATACACATTACAAGAAATAAAAAAATAATAAAAATAAAAATAAAAATCATGCCACTACTGACCAACCAGTCAGTCACTATCATTAGGCTACAAAAAAAAGTCAGAGAAGCCTTTGTATCTGTGGACTGATACATCTAAATACTCAATAGTAACCTGATAAAGAATTCTGACAACCTCAACCTAGAGAAGAATACAAATGAACTACATACAGTATCCCTTCCAACCTCAACCACTCTGTGATTCTATAATATATTTTGGACTGTCTGGCTAAGTTCAACCACTGATAAATGGGTAGAAGTTTCTTCTAAACTGCATTGCAAAAAGCTTCATGAAGAACAGGCATACAGGAATAAAATTCTTATTAGATATCAGAGGTTTGACCAGCCTTGAGACACGCACACACAAAAACACCCCATGTGAAACTATGTTCAATTCATGAGCCATTGAAACTACTTTTTCCTCCTCTAACCAAGTTCTTATTTCTGAGGAAAAGCCATGTAACAACACTTAGTTCTTCTCTTTCTGACATATCTACTTCAAATTAGGTAACTCAAACCTGAACTGAAAGGCAGTATATGCAAGGGAGCTTGGAAAGTTTACGATTTCTAAATCCATCTTCAATAGTACTTAACTAATCTGGAACCATACTAAGACAAAAGTATGAGCTCAGCTACATACATCTAAGCAAAAGTACTACTAAGATTAATATTTAATCAACATTCACATCTTTTTAGCATTCAGATGTTTTTAAAAGGGTGTTGTCAGCCAAGAATTCTTTTTCCCTAGAGCAGAACTTAAGGGGTTAGAATTTCCATTCAAAGGCCAATTGTTACAGAAATACTAGCTATTTAAGATACTATCAACAAGCTCAGCAATTAATGAAGTAACTTTTAACTTTGAATCAAGTTTGCTTTTCTAATTGTGTAGTTTACTTGCTTGCCATGCAAGAACAGAAAAGTGGACTAAAAAACCAAGCTGCCATTTTCTTTTCTTTTCATCCTTATGACTCCCTCTCCCAAATGAACCAGCTAACAACAAATCCCATCCAGTGCTGTTTCTCAGCTTTTATTAGTGAGTTAGAAAGCTTTCAAGTTATTTCCAATAATCTAAAAAAAGATATTAAAACATTTGATGTTGTCAGATTACATTAATAATTTGAACAAACTTTAGTACTTCAATCACTTTTTTTTGGAGGTGGTAAGTAGCCAGTATCTTATGGAAAAGAGGCTCATTATGCCCTTTTCTGTGCCCCACTCTTCCCAATAACTTCTGAACCTGTTGATCAGTTCCAGTCAAAGGTAATGGAGCATTAGAGGCCTGGAAGATATCAGTTCCTACAGATTTTGCGTAAGCAGGAAGACAGAGAGAAGAGAAAGCTGCAGGCCCTGACAGTTCTGTCTTTACAGCTGCCCAATTCCAAACAGCAGCAACCAGCCAGGCTGTCAGCAGACAAGTAGCTCCCACTTGCTGTGCACACAAACACACCCAGTGTGCGCTCTCACCTGCCCAGGCAGATAGGTACAAACCTGGAGGTTACTTCTGGGTGGGCAAGCATGCTAAGAACACGGAAAGGAGACAGTGGAGTGCTACAGAATGTAGGACCCACTCTAAGAAAACTGGCTCCATTCTTTCTGCTGCTCACAAACAACTTGTTAGTATAAGCTGGTTTTTTTTCTTCCTCTGAAGTTTAAAACACTAGCTAGCACCTTCTCCTCTCATGCGTTTTTACCTGCTCATCCACTTTGTCCAAACACTTTTTCTGTTTATGAAGTCCTTTATAATTTGGTATCTGAGCACAAGAATAGAATAGTAAAAGTACAGAAAAATGAAAGATAATTACAGATCATTTAAGCCACTCCATTCGTATAGAAAGATAATTAAATTACTGAAACAATACAACTAAGCCTTCCTTTGTATTCATTACTTCATTTTATTAGCATAATTTAGGGAGATGCTATTCTTCTGAGGCACTACTAGACTGAATATACCAAACCATCTAATTGTTTTTAATAGTTTATTATTCTCTATGTTATTTATCATAAAGGTAGGGCTAATCACTCTGCTTTCCCCCAAGCCAAAAAAAAACTTTCCGAGTAAAAATCACTGAAAACAAGGACCCAAAATCAGCAGTATTTATGCTGAGAAGTCCTGATTAAGTGATAAACAGCTATTCACATAAAATAAGGCTTACTTTGGTACAGGATTATAAATATTCTGTTATGAATCATTTGAATTGAAAGTGCCACAGAAGAGCTCAGTACTAGCTTTTTCCATTTTGCAACTGTAACACAAAGTAAATAATTGTGACACAAAATAATTGTGACACAAAGTAAACCAGCAAATGAATAAAGAGTTGTGAACTTTTCTTTAAATCAAGTGTATTTTTCTGAACATTAACGTATCTTTACAGTTGTACAAAACCCCTCTCTCTGGCCTYCTCTCCTGTGGGGTTTGAAGATTGAACACAGGACAGCTGGACAGTTACTTAAATACATGAGTGCATGAAAAAAATTAGCAAGCAAGAAATTGTACTTGATAGGCAAAAGTAGTGATAAGCATCTCAAATCCTAATCTATCATTTTATTTTCTTTATCATGAAAAATTCATGTTTCTAAACAAGCACAAAATTTCTAATGTCATTTTATAATTCATGCAGCCAGAAATGCATTAAAACAAACAAACAACCTAAAGTCTCCAAAATGGTAGAAATAGCTAATTATCTTCTTTCTTTGAATCCTAGGCAGGCATTTTTATTTAATATGCTAGAATTTTTACCAGTTTTATTCAGACTTTTTGCACTATTTGATTAGAATGACAACACTTAGCCTACTCTAATAAGATGCAAATAACCAAGAAAGTTATTTAATTAAGACAACCTTTTACAASAACTGACTTAATTTTTTACTGTTTTAAAAGGATGATAACTAGATGCAGTACATCCTATGTTACTAGGATGGATTTTGCATAGCAGCCCATTTATTACAGTGAAAGTCTGTGTGTCATCTGTTATACATAACTGACAGCCAGGAAAGGGAAAAGAAAACACAGAAAACCAAAATCCAGCAATGCGTATTTTACCTACTTTGATATAGAAAAGCAGTCCATTTCTTGCAACTGTAGACACATGCAAAAAGAGCGCCTCCTATCCATCAACTTTTTCAAATTAAATTTAATTTCAAATTCACTGTATTTTTCTACATGGAGTTTGAATATACAGATTTGCTTAAACACTACAGAAGTTAATCAAGATGTTCCAACTGAACAGCTTCTGCTGTAGGAACATCTCAGTCCTTCCTGTTATCCAAAGCTGCTCCTTTCTTTAATCTGCCATGAATCAGAAATCACTGTATTATTGTCTGTTTAAGCTTAGCTTTATTTTACCATATAGAAAATGAGTCTGAGTTCCTGTTGGTTCTCAGTTTTGTAATAGTTATGGGAGGAATTAACTGTTATGCAGTATGACTCTCAAAAGAGTTGAATATAAATCAAAGAAAATAATCAGGGAAGTTAAAATACTGCTGGAAATTTTTCAATATTCCTTTCATGGAAATTGGAATAAAAACAAAGCTAAGTCAAGTTTTTACACATCTAAATTAGGCTATGAAGGAAAATTATCTTAATAAAGGAGAAATAAGTAGTCTAACTTTGGATGAACACAGACTTCCATAATAGCTTCAAGTTTTTCAGTGTTAATTGCAAAGAATGTTTCTCATCACTTAGACAAAGCAAATATATATTTCATAACCTCCTTGGTAATGAGGAACAGCTCCTTACCAGGCATATCAAAATATCAAAATTCTGACTATGAGTCACCATTCCACTATAAACTTTTCATTGATGTTCAATAATACATTGAACTACTTAAGTCAATTTTCATAAAATTTTAGGTCAATAAACAAAAGATGTTTATAAAGTTCAAGATGTTTATAAAAGAGCCTACAATTTCATGTGTAAAAGACTGCACAAAAGGCTTCTAATTCCATAAATCAAAAAAATTCTAATTAATAGTGTATACATCATAGCTGCAGCAAAATAGCATTAAAGCATAGGTATACACAGTTAAAGCACTAATTTATATGAAAGTAAGTAACCAATATTTAGACTTACCCTGTTCCTGACAAAAAATTTACAAATATTTGGATAAAAAGTGGGTGCCTCAAAACAGTTGAGAATGACAACTGAAAGAGACTGTTGCTAAGCGAATGCCATTATATCTGCAGTTCCATAAGAGTTGTCTCTCACTTATCTCAACTACACTAGGTAGCTTTCTCATTCTATGTAAGCAACCTTACCTTACTTGGTACGGGCTGTGTACTTGATCTTCCGTCAGATGATTTTGACGAAGAGCACACACTATCACTTAGAACTGGAGCCACCTAAAAAGTTTCACAAAAACACTGAATAAAAATATATTGAACTGTGGCACAACACCATCCAACAAAAAACAAGATTATCATTCCTGCACATGCAATATGCAAATTGTGACACTGTGCTGCTACATTAGGAAGTCTATGACAACTACTTCTGAAATTAAACTTTGGTTGAGGTACCAAATACAACTTGGGTGAGGTGGATTTTCTTTCAAACAACAATCATGACAGAGACTAATCAAATGTTATTAGTTGGATTTCACTTATTTAACAACTTCATTATATATTCCATTAAAAATATTACTCTCACTACTACCAGCTAGTTCAATACTTTTTAATATAGATACATATTTTTAAAAACTAAAAATATCTAAAGAACTACTTTAAAGCTTTAATAAAACCAACTCTAGGCCAGCATTTTCAAGTTTTATTAAAATTAGAAATATGCCAAAGATAAAATAGATGCTAGTTACGAGTGTTATCTGACCACTCTAGAAATCAGAAAATAAGTGGCACAGTGTTTTGCTCCATTTATCTGGGTTCACTTTGAGTTAGTATGTTGTAGTAGAATATTGGTAGTTAAAGAGAAGTAGTCATGGTCACTAAGCGTAGTTGTGGTCACTATCTTTCAGCATTGTATCCTGATGTGGTATGTTAAAGGCTTTCCCATTATACTAATTTACTGTTATAATAAAGACTTGGAACAGTTTAATACAATAGCTTTAGTCAAGTGTTCATAATTTCAGTTTATTTTTCATTATAATCAAAAGCCGGCTGATTTTCTATAAATATTAGAGTATCTTATTACTCAAAAAGAAACTCCAACTTGCAAGAGATAACAAAGAATAAAGGATTACATTTATTTATGAATAAAGAAAATGAATAAGAAATTATGAATAAAGAAAGGAATTCCACATCTTAACAGTACTTACTTCTCCAGTGCCTGGAATCTTTTTCTGCTGACATTTTCTAACAACCTCCAACAATAGGGGACCACCCACAGTACCTTCTGCTTCTGTAATTCCCAAATCTCGAGCTAAGTTTTCTCGACCATCAAGGCCATTTAGCTAGAAAAAATTACAACAAAGAAATAACTATCAGAAAACACAATATATTTTGTAACATAACTCCTAAAGCTTTTTGATTTTATTTAACACAACAATAATCTGACTAAACAGTAATTAGGACTTCCTGTTGTGTGTGGAATAAAGTATTAATAGCTTATTGTATCATTTAGTCCTGATGTGTACATGAATTTATCATAGACTATCCAAAGTTGTTTTAAATATACAAGTACTTATCATGACCACATTTCAGTATTTAAAGATCTACATGATCCAATTACTTTAGCCTATCACCTTTAAAAGTGAATCCTAGCATACCCAGTCAATGGTTCCAGCAAATTCAAAGATGTATTTCAATAATGATGGAGAGTCCCCATTTCTGTGCAGGCATAAGTACAGCAACATAGGTCAACACTTTTAGTCTCTATTTCACTTAAAGCACCATAGTTTCGGACAGATAGAGGGATAAAAGTAATTCTCAGTATCAGCAAAAAGTTATCAAATTGATAAGAAAAAAAAATAAGAAAAAGACACTTCTCTAAAATCAGCTTCCCATTACAGCAGAAACAGAATGCTGCAGCAAATCCATGCTGGCTGGCATAACCTCAAGATGGCATTACTGCAAATGGCACCAGTTTATCTCGAACTCTTACATGATTTAATGACACTTATTACCAAAACACTTCTCAAGCAACAGCTTGAGCTGCAAGCTTGAGTGCTTGAGCAACAGCAAGCACTGCACTCTGATAACTGATACATGGAGGATAAATAGACAATACAATGGACCGCTCAGAGACAGGGGCTAGTACAAGAAAACAAAGTAACATTGTTCAGCATTATAAAGGATGATCTCAGCAAACTTGCCTTACTTTGACCAAGTTTCATATATGTACTGCAATATGGAAAAGTGTTTCAAATCGCACAAGATGCTTTTACTGAAAAAAAGAAGGGAGTGTTGCAAGGAGCATGAAATGTCTTTACCGACGTGAATGAAGCACTCCTCCCAACAGTGAGTGGCAACACGAGAGAAAGTATGACTCTTCTTACTCAGTAGCATAAACCTGAATGAGGTAATACAGAGATATACTACACAAAGTTTTCTATGAAGATTAAAGGTAAAGTAACAGGAAAGACCCTGTATCATATTTTAGGCTCAAAGAACCTGCAAGACTTGTATGTGGGCACTTAGGTCTGTCCTAAAATCCAGGCTAAAGTCAAAAAATTTCATAATACACCTCAGTGATAAGCATGATGGCAGTTGTCCAGAATAATTAGCAAGATGGTAACACTGGTGGTTTAAAAATGTTAATATTAAAGACCATTAGAATACTTAAAAATCACCAAGTAACCTATCCCTATGAATTAAAAAAAGCCATCATATTTTAAACTATTTAATGCATAAAAACTTGTTTCAAACAAAAAGAACAGAACTAAAAGTATTCTTTCACTACAGTTAACATTTCAAATTACTCAGTCGCTTTTGGTCTTTAACTACAGAAATGCTTAATATTCAGGTTTCAATTAATAACTTCCCTGTGGTTAGTATGTTTTCAGARATTATCAAAATTAAATACGGTAAATAAATTAGAAGTAAACAGATTTTAAATGAGATTATACTTTGAGAAGTTACTCTCCAAGTAACATTGTAAGATTCTATGTTCACTTCATTTCAAAGAATTTAATTGAGTTTGTTAAGCCTATGAATTAAGATCTTTCTGTAAACTCAACCTAGATTTGAAAGTTTGTTTTTTCATCAGTATCTATAGGAAGCCTTCTGCAAAAGAAATTATGCTCTTACTTGTACATGTAAAATTTCATTGCTTCCACAGAGTTTGAAAAAGCATAACCATCATTTTGTAAAATAATTACATTGCACAACCAGAACAAATTAAGTTCATATCCTATGCTAACAAAGCAAAATATCAAATAGCAGTTTTAATTACTAAACTCAACATATATGCTCATGTACTTGGGAGAATATAACAATGATAACCGACTTGAGTGATAAACAGCCATTTTTTAAAACACTTTTTAAAAATCCGATCTGTTTGAAAGTTTTCCTTAGTACAGAAGATGCCTCTTAGGACAGATCTGTCCTAATGCCATAAACGAAGCTAGCGATATTTAGCAAATGATAAAAATGTATAGGATTTATACGTTTAAGCCCCCCTAAAAGAAACATGGACTTCTGAGAAACAGTAAAGTCCATTTATATAACCACAGTTTTCAATTGTTTTAATCCACGCTCAATGCATTTCTCTGGTCATTTTTTAAAAACCCATAAAATCAATACCCAAATCAAATGAAAAAAGAAAAAATTATTGTTCAAATAAGAAGTCAATTAATTGATTTAACGGAGTCAGATTTTTAATAAATTAAGATGTTTAAACTGACAGTAAGAATAAAAATGAGTATTCAACAGGTAAGAGAAATTTTTCAGTTAAATGAAACTGACTCTTTCTAAAGCTTAATAGGAAAATCTTCACATTGTAAAAAGAGACAGATGCACACATTCCCTTATGGAAAAACTCTAAATCAATATCATAAGCCTAGAAGAAAGTGCATTTGTCATCTGTATCTGTAAAGTCTTTTGTTTCACTGAAATTTCTCTTCAAGCAGATTAACTGACATTATTTTACTCTTTGTGCAACAATACTAAGTTAATAACGTAACATGGTAAAATTATTGGTTAAAAAAAAAAAGTCGCAGGTGTTTTCTTTTTCTGTCTTATAGACCCCACTTATGATTTCACAAAATTTATTAATTTGTTAATTCAAAATTGACATTTTATCAAGCATTCATTTTTGAAAAGGCAATAATCATTCATACTAGCACATTTTCCTGGAGAATGTGTCTCTATTGCAATGTGTACCTTTTACAAACTGAATATCAAAAACGATTTAGAATAAACACAAGTAAAGTGGCTTAAAAAAAAAAAAAACCCTATAATAGTTTCTGTATTCATTGCCATCCACTCCAAACAATCAGTCTAGCATGCAATGAAAACAGCATCTTTCTTACTGTGCTTGATTCAGGTTGAAAAACAGCCAGTGTAAAATCAAGAYTGAAAAAACGTAGAAATTCTGCAACAAGACCAGCTACCAAGCGACCTAAAAATGAAATGGGAAAAGTAAATATATACCAGACAGAAGCAACTCTTATTTCAAAGATCTAACATTAATTTGGCTTCAGCAWGCACATCTACACTGAACTAACACTCCTACAAACATTATTTAGACATTTAGCAAGCTATGACCGCATAGGTTTCCAGCTGCAAGTTCACACCAGATCTAATTCATAATTTGTGTACCAATTCATTAATTTCTAACTCAGATCAGTAAGCCATCAAATGTAAATTAAAGCCATCAAATGTAAATGATTTAAGCCAGCAATACAGCAGGAGCATTAACTGAGGTTGCTTACAAAACTCAAGCTTAAGTTTGTTTTGTTTTTTAAACTACTGAGCTATTTTAAAATATTTTAGCATTTATCCTAGGCTTGTGTTCAGTACTGTACCTCTACAGTCTGTTTTCACAGGTTACTGTTTCTATTGGTCTAGAATGGTTTTACTGAGTTAGCATAGCTATAACTCATCATGAAATGCGTTAGTCACCTTACTTACAAATATAGCAATTTCATCAATATTAACTTCAAAAATTCTACAACACATTCTATTCTGGAAGAGGTGAGCAGTAATTGAGACATTTATTTGACAGGAACAGGAGCACAGTTTAAGTCATTAGGATTGTATTGCTACTACAATATTCAAAGGTTTAATTCTTTCACCTCTAAATTTATTTATTTTTTCTTAAGAGGTAGAATAAACAGAAAGTGCTTACCATCCTTTGTACTCAAAAAATTTTTCAAACTTTCATTCACCAGAGGTGTTTTGTTCTGTCAAAAAATGAAAACAAAAAGGTAATTAACAACAAAATCCTTATACGACAAAAATTTTTAAAAAAGTGTTTTGGTGCACAGGATTCCTTACAACACTTGCCATGTGTAACTCACTTCAACTAAAATTCACCTTTGTATTAACGCTACTACCTATAAGTAAAAGCTGCAGAGTGACATTTTTACATGGGCAAATTAAGATTGTCTCAGTATTTCTATTGTCAAAGCTATGGAGCTAGAAGATTCGTACTCAAATTCTTAACAGCCTTCCGATTTTTATTTACTTCAGGATTAAGAAAGGTAAACTATGCAGTTCATTTGCCAAACTGCTGCTGAAATATAGTGCCAAGTTTATTTAAGAACTAAAGTTTTAAAAGGCCAGTAGCAATTCCTATTTCTAAATATCAGGAAACCCCAATACTCTCTCTTTTTTTTTTTTAAAGCATTGGGCTCTTACATAGTGATACATACATTTTTCTTGATACTTTTCACAACTGGAAGGTATTAAGACTATTATTTTTAATTTTACACAAAGCACTGACAAGAAGCTGAAACTGAAAAAACACTTTGCTTTCTTACCTCTACTTTCTCTTGTTCTTCTAGTGCCAAAAAAACAGCTGCTCGCAGCTCTGCCTGCCAAATTAAAAAGAAACAATATTTCTACAAGCACAATTTTTCACTATGCAAATAGAATGTAAACAGCCAGCAAGAGGCTTAACATCCATTTGTTTCTCCTCAAGCAACATGGCACTGATTGTAATCTACATGAGAGCAATTAAGACATTTAAGACCAGAGGCAATGTGACTCGAGGCTGAGAAAGAAGAGCTTTCAGCCTGAAAAGCAACAAACTGGGAGAAAAAAAATAAGTCTGATGCATATAAAACTTACTGCATTATTTCTTCACACACAAAAAGATTCTAAACTACCTATATTATCTCCTGTTCGTTTCTTCTGAGAGCTGAAAATCCAGCTCTTTGAGGCCACTTTGAAACTCCTACCCTTCATTTACAATTCTTTAAGGAAACATATACAAATAGCTCAAGATAATATATTTTTTAAAAATTAATGTTAAAATATAGAAATTACTATGATTTCTTATCAGATCATACTTGAAGAAACAGAATTTCCACAGGGAAAAGACAGCATGATTCAGAGCTTTCAAATATTTTTGTAATGAGATTTTACCTAACTTTTTTTGTATATCTTAATTTCAAGAACCGTATTTCTTCTAAGGCATTTTTGAATATTTAAAATTAAGGCTTGGCAACTTTTTTTAAGCTTCAGTGACTCTACTTCTTTCATCGAGCATTCCAAATGGACAACATACATTATATTTGATGAAGAAATTTGCCACTTCAATCAACTCATAATTAGACAAATTCTGTCCAGTGGATACACTGTGGTAATGAACTATAAAAGCCAGCATTATTGTATATGCTAGTTTTCTCAAAACCAAACAAGGAGCAAGAATGTTTTCAAAGAAAGACTGATATGCATAATTAAGCATTAAAGACAGATTGAAGAGTACCTGAATTTCCTCATGTATATTAGGAAAGGTAACTAAGCTTGTATTGCCCTATAACTGTTCCGTCCCACAAAACAAAACAAAAAAAATACTTTTCAGGGGAAAAAAAAAAATCTCTCTCTCTCCTTTTTTTTTTTTTTTTTAACATAACTGTCTTTGGAGACCTTTTTAAAGGACAAATAACGCAATGCAAAAAAATTTAACAGATATATCAGAAGTATAAAATGTTTATTACAGCTGTATGCGATGGTCACCGTTATACAGCAATTTAATTTTTTTCAGGTGCTGGGGTACAGCACTCAATCAGTAAACCCTTTTAAAGACTATTAATATAAATATTATTCTTACAGAATTAATTTACAGTTAACTTCCCTACCGATAGCTAACAACTTAGATTTATTGGATTTTATTTCACTAAGAAAAACYTCAAATGATTATAAGATTGACTTTTTATTTTTCCACTGATGCCACTGAAGTTCAATATACTTATGTAAGAGGACAAGAAGATTAAACAAAGCATTAGTGAAGCAAATCGGTTATTATGAATTGTGCAAAGTACAAGACAGCAGCCATTACATGTGGTTAGGAATAAATAATTTGTTCCTGAAGGGCCTGGATYATGAGACTAGAATAAAACAGGCTGAAAGTAGCTGCCATGACATAATGCAATCCAAAGTCTGACCTGTCTGAGATTCTGGAACAATATCATAATTGTCATTCCTTTGGACACGTCTGCAGTCATTTGCCTCCTCCACTCCTCTAGGTCCCAACCCAATGGCTTTTAAATACAGTTTGAAGTACTGTTCTTCCCCTTCTCATCCGTCTAATGGCAGTGTCAAAATTTCCCAGATGTTGCCATTTCCCATTATTAGTGGGTTCACTTTGCATCTCTATTATTGCTTGCCTGATATTAGGGTCAGGGCTTCATCACCAGAAGATAATACTACTGATACCTACCACATTTCTCTTTTGGTTACCTGCAGCATCTAGAACACCACCCTGCAGCCTATCCCACCAGTTCTTCACTTGGTCCTCCAACCCTATAAGCATCATGATAGGTTTAAAATTAAGCATTCCTGTACTCTGACCCCAGAAAGGGTGTAGCATTCCAACACACTTTGACCTTGGTCCTCTGAGCTGTGGACTGCTCAGATCATAGTAAGATATTCCCAAAACATCATCTCACAATAACTTTTGACATAGAGCCATATACTTGAATCTGTGAAGCTAAAGCAGTAATTCTGAAGGTCATGAGGAAGAAAGTAAAGAAATAATAACTCTGGGGCCAAAAGGGAGATTGCCCCAGTATAAGAAGCTGTATCATACTACATACTGGGACATACAATGCCAGACTGGCAACTCAGGTACCGAGACAACTCATAGACAATTTGAACACCCATGAAGACTGAGACCACCATCATCAGGTACAGTCAAAGCAACCTGTCCATAGAAGCATTAGATACAGGTACTTAAATGACTATATAGATTAACTCTTTTACCTGGTGTTCTTCCCCCTCCTCCCCCCCCTTTTTTTTAAAATGCATGTTGAGGGTTTACATTTGCCTTAGCCCTAGTTCCATTTGGCAGCAGCCCAATCTGTGTTCCACAGCGCTATGATCTGCTCTTGCCCATCACTTTCCATCACCATACTTCACACTGCCCCATTCTGATTGACAGTTTTCAACGTAATGCAAACACCTTTTAAAGGCTTTTATTCACAGTCTAAAAGTAAAGCAGATCAAATCTTGATATTCAATTTCCCACCCATGTCCTTTCTAAGACTTCAACACAAACAGCATTTTGCAGATCTTGACAAGTACAGAGACAGTGTAGATAGTACTGTGCTATCATTCTTGCATCCAGGCTTCTTTCCTATCCTTTGGAAGATGCTCATTTCCTTCCATTCCTAGAAAGTTTTAGTAGGCAAGAGCTCTTACCAGTAACGCAGCCATTTGATTTCATAGACCTTTGCTAAAATGGATAAGGCTATCATTGTACATGATGACTACTGCCTTCAAGCTGTACAGATATGTATGGGTCAGTGTTCAGAAACAAAGGTTCATTTCCTTTTTCCTCCCAGGCATTTACAAATCTAGTCATACAGAGCTGTCTCCTGCCGATTGCTGTTGCACTGTAAGCAAGAAACTAACGGCCCATAAACACACCTTTTCTGCACTGGGCTGCAGTACCCTGCTTCAGAACCCAGATAAGCTTACCCTGTTCTAAATACAGGGCCTTGTGGATGCATCTGAAGTATCATACAGGAGAACATCATCTGACTATCTCAAGAGTTTCTCAAGTACAGGAACACATTTTTTTCTAGGTGGCATCTCAAAAATGCCAATCTGATTTGGGAATACTCTCTGAATAGTAAGATAACAAGCACCCACCCCTTAAGAAGGTTATTCATCTGATTTAGTACACTTGTAAAAGCCATCCACAGCAGCTTACATAGTCAGACACTAGATGAAAAGGAGAAGGATAAAAAAGGAACACAGAGACTGTCTAGGACTGAAAGGTAACACAGGTACCCCTCCTGGCCCAGCCTACCAAGATCCACCTGTGCCCTTTAACTATCTCTTATCTGTGGACCCTAGTACATAGACAGGTTGCACACCCCTGGAGAATTAACTTTTACTGTGGGAAARGGAACACATTTGTCCAGCACTTAACCAAGAGAGAAAGGAGCTTATCACCCTGGGACAAAACAAGCTTGAGACATTGTTTTGCAAACGGAAAGCACTTGGGAGACTTCCAATTCATTTCTACTCCTCAATGCATGTAGGCACATCAGAGTGACCAAGATGATTTTTCCTGTAACAGGCACAAAGCTGAAAATGTGGATACAGCTTAAGTATAATCCTATTGCTTGCACACAGGTCTCCTTTGCATAGTTCCACATTTCACATGCAAACATCCCGATGTTTACCACCCCCTGAAGATACTGCAGCAAAATTATTTTTCCTATCGAAACTTATTCATGCTTTTTATTCTTGAGGCAAAAGCTTAGATGAACAGACAAAGGTTTCATGACACTGATGTCAATAAGGTGGGGAATATAGATCAAAAAAGTGGTCACTTTAATTTCATAAAATGCTTTATTTGTACATACAAATATAGGCATAGTGCAGCTGAGTACATCATCCGCTAGAGCTCTCCTGGCCATTCCACTTTTCTCAAAGTTTGACAAGGCCTTGCTGTTTCATCTATCTCTCAACACTATTTCTAAAACMCCTCAGTTATGAAGTCCCGTGGCTTTGCAAAGGAAGCACTGGGATTTTTTGTATCAAGGACTCATTAAAAGAAAGCATAATAGAAGTTTCAAGTTGYCAAATGCATATGCTACCACCATTCTCATTCTGCTTAGGTAACTGAACACTTAAGAGTTGTTGAAGCCACACACAGGCAACTTGTGCATTCCCTAAGAAGCAAAAGGTAGGCACATTCAGCAAGTACCAGTAAGGGAGACTTGCACTTCAGAGATCTGCAAAGGGCCAGCTGAAGGTGCAAAACTCCCCCTCTGCAAGCTTGCATTCAATTATTAATATACATGCATCAGCAGAAGGCCGTGGTTGAATGTATATTTAGGGCAGTGAAGTGGTTAAAGTAATCCATAAGATTTTGTAGGGTAAAAGAGAAGAATGCAATGCTATTGATGTAAATTGCTTACAGATCCCTGTGCTTTGCCTGGAAGACATGTCATTGCCACCCGCTCCAGTGCTCTGAAACAACCCCGCAYATGCACAAGCATAAATAATCTCTTCCATACATGAAATTGTACCAGAGGCACATGGGCATCTTCCTAACAGCAATGCATAACGTCCAGCATCTCCACTTCCAACTCCAAAACGACCGTCACATACCTTGCTAGATACAGAGCAAGACCGGCAAAGCAGTAAGCTCTCTAACCACTTGTAATCATCCCACGCTAAACTGAGACCTTTTCTCACCAGTCTGCAGGCATCACAAATCCAAAGCTGGCACCAAACTGGAAACAGCAACTTCACTACCGATGTTACTCAGTACCTTCTTCTGTCACTCCCCACCTTTAAAGTCTGTGATGTTCTCTCATCTTTGAGCATAGTCAGTAGTTTGCATGACTATTCTTTCTCCACCTCAGGGCAAAGTCTTTCAGTTTAGTTTAAGCAGCCCTAATTAGCTCTGTAATTTAAGCTGTCTGGCTGTGTAACGGAAAAGAAAACGCTGGGAAAATAGAGAGGAAAATTCACAACATGGAGAAATAGTAAGTATCTAAAAGACATAAGTTCTACATACCTGTAGCTATTATTGCAGTTTATCACGCTCTTACTCTGCATATCACAAGCAGTTCTCACTCTCATATTCTTAAAGGTAGGATACATCCAAAACAGCAAGACCACCATACTCATATTTAAATGTTGAATTTCAGTTAAACTGAAATCAATATAAATTGTTATTACTAAAAATAAGAATTTATAGAAATAAGTGTTCAGTATAAGTTTAATTTTCCCCTTGATCCCAATAAATGAGTTGGCTTTCTGATATGAACTGCTTTTAAAAAACAGCTGCAAAACAGCAAGAGATTACACTGTAGTATACAGTATACTGATCATGATAGTTAATAATTCAAAGACATTTAAAAGCATTATGCATTATAATACATGGAAGGGACATGAGCAAACAAATCAACAATTTTAACTGACCTACAAAAATACACTTAATGGACCATTTTAACAAACAATATTTCATTTCTCTTATTCTCACCACATTATTTGCCAGTACCTCAACTTTTTAGTTTTTGAACCAAATTAGTAAGAACAGTATCATCTGGCCAGAAGCACTACTACTCATACAGTTTTTATAATGCTTAATTTCCCCCATACTCATAGTAACAGCAAGTTCCAGTGATGCTGTTAAACTAAGGTGGCATAAACTTATTTTTCCAGGAGAAAAGAGATCAGCAGATACAAAGCAAAACACAAAATAAGATGACAAAGGAACACAATAAGAAGAATTTCTCTTCTTGTTCAGATGATGACAACTTCCCTAGGAGAGAGAAGGATCACATGCTCTTCAAGACAGAACATCTGTAATTGTACAGTATGCATCACATTTTTAGTATCAGTAAAATTTTTTAAATAAAGTACAAATATCCACAGTTACATTTTATATAAGCATTCTTACAGTATTCAAAAGAAAGCAGTCTGATCTGCAGCAGACYAAAGATAGGAAATGTCTCAACTAGACATGGCAAATACATTTACACATCTTCCAGTTTTCACAGTATTACTTCATTAAACTCTTCTATGCTCAAAGCCTAAGGTAAGTATAACAATTTAAAAATCTGTTTGGGACTTGTCTACAAAGTAATTAAGATTTTATTATTATTTTCCAGCCAAATAACTTACATCAAAGTCAATATGCCCAAGAAATTAACCTCAAAAAAAACCCCATCCTAAAACTGCAATCCATTATAAAATTATGTTGCGTACAAGAGGACAAAGTTGTCACCATAAGTTCTCTTCTTTTATAATGACTGATAAAGCAATTGCTATATGTTCCCAAATGTAAATACCAACAATCTCATACATTCTATCTGTTCATATCATTCCATTTTAATTCTAATCCTTCCAGAGCTTTCTTTACCTGTTTTACCAGAACTTTACCAGAGTTTTCTTCACACCAATTCAGCCATACTTTAGCCTATAATTTGCTCTTTAATGTATCTATTTTTACAAATCTCAGACACATCACCACAATTTACTTTCTAGCCTCACCAATCTTGGAAAATAAGCAGTGCTCATTCTGGTGTATAAAATCTACACATTAGCAAAGCAATTGTTAATTTTCTCTCAGTTCTGCCACATAATAAAATATACTGACATATATACAATAGTTAAGGAAACAATACTGAGCACAAATATGTTTAATTTATTTCAAAGAAAGCATGATGCCCACTTTTTATGTATGGTATAATCTAATTTAAATTAGAAGCTAACCTTTTAAAGAGACCAGTTTACTCTGAATTCTTCTGAAAGACAAAGGATTGTTTATCAAGTACCAACAGAACAAATTCCATAAGTTACTAATACTAACAATCAACAGATAACCAAAGTAGTGGGGCAATTAAGATTTACAACTAAGAAGAAACCCTAAGAATTCGTAGAATGCATGGCCTTAGCCATAAGCATAACAATTATAAGCCAATAATTACCAGTATTAAGAACAGCAATATACTGGTAAGTAGGATGCAGTTTGTATTTTTGTAAGTCATCTGCTATTTTGCATTAATGATAAATTAAACCACACTGGATACTACAAGCTTTAGCATTACAGCATAGMGAAGACTACAATAAACGTATTTACATGAAACTCAGCCAACTGGCAAGTGTAGTACAATAACTTGTATACTATACAAAAACAGGAATTAAGGAACTACAGTTTAAATACTCAAAAGGACCTAATGGATTTGCGATTTTTTAATTGTTACTATTATTTTCACTATAATTATTTGGTTAATACAATATGAGGTTAACAGGTGGCCCAAAAGGCCTATTTGATACTCATCTAGAAAAAGCTTTCCCTACTCAAAACACAGTTACATGAGCTGGGATCTTCACCTATTTATGAAATTTAAATAAGGATTGCTCTTTCGAAACTGCAGGAGCAACAAAGTTTCAGTAACAGCATTTTATTGAACACTATAGAATCTAGCCAAATAGTCAATGGACTTTAAAGGGAGTGACTCTGTATTTTCTTTGTACACACACAGACACTCTCATTTCCATCAACTGTTCCAGTCATTAAACTGTTCCTGAAATGACAGTGATCATCCACCTCTTGAAATACTTCAAGTAGTATTTTTTGGGGAAAAAAAAATATCACCATCTGTGATTTGAAGTTCAAACTTCATTTCTCTTCTGGCTTAGAAGGGGGTCCAACAGCTCATTGTTTGTATGGCTCTTTGCTATACACAGTAATTACTGCTTGAACAAGAATCCTTAGAACCAGTTTTCATATCCTTGCTAACACAAGCCCAGGCTACACTACAGGTATGGAAGCAATTACAACAGAGAAAACCTTACACCTCACTACAACACTACCCTCCATATAGCTTCTTAACATAGAAGTATTTGTGCCCTGTAGCTAGGCAGCATCCCTAGGCACTTCCCTTGATTAGCAGACCTTCAAGACACAGCTTAAGCTCACCCATACTCAAAAGAAGCCGTGTTTAAGCAGCGAYCCTTAAGGATTCCTGGTTGAAGTTTTCAGTGAGGACTTTTCGACTGAATAAGAGAGAAACCCTATCCACTCCATCCAACGCGACCCGGCGGCTGAACGTTTGCAGCGGCTTTAGCAGCAGCAGGGGAGGAGCAATAGAGCTCTTGCGACCACAGCGTGCCTGCGGGCCCGAAAGCACACAGCCAAGACGCTGGGATCCCCGCGGCGGCCGCGGGCTCCCCTCCCTCTCCCCGCCTAGGCGCTTTCGCTAATGCTGCGGCCGCCAGACAGACTTCATGCGGCGGTCGGGCCTCCCGTCCGGCCCGCGGCGAGCACGGACCAGCTCCACCTCGCAAGGCAGACGCTGGACCCGGCTCCCCGCCGAGCTCCAGCCGGAGCGGCCGGGCAGCACCAAGGGGGCGGCAGGCGCGGCCGCCAGGCCCCGGCACTGGCAGAGGCCCCGGCACTGGCAGAGGCCCCGGCACTGGCAGAGGCCCCGGCCGGGAACGCCGGCTAGACGCGCCAGGGAGAGGGACGAAGCCCCAGCCCCTCCCCCACACGCGCTCCGCGCGGCCGTTAACTACCGGCTAGGGCTCTTCCCCTCTCCGCGCTTCGCGAGGTGCGCGTGCCATACCGGGGTCTCCTTCCTCCCACCTTAATTTTATTGAGCACCCCGCTGCTCTCCAGCGTCTGCACCAGCAGGTCCCGCAGCTCCGTGTCCTCCTCTGTCGCTGCGGCCGCCATCTTGTTTCTCCCTGACAACCGCCCAAACTGCGCTAGCGGCAGGACGAGCGCGGCAGATTCGCCTCCGCGGCCGAGGGAGGCACTAACCCAACGGCGGACCCGGGGAAACGAGGCGCAGCCGGCCGGTAGTCGCCCTCGGTGGCGGCCCGAAAGGGGACGCAGCGAGGCCGCRACCGCCCAACGCCCCCCCGGCCGCGGCGCCTGGAAAGCGCGGCGGCGAATAGGCAGCGCGGCTGCCGGCCCCGCGATTGGCGGGCGGGAGGTTTAAAGCGGGTGATGGCGCTAACGGCTGAGCTACGCCGCTGTTCGGCTTTAGCATCATCGCGACGCCAGAGCTGGTGGTAGCGCTATCTGCCAGGTCCCTGTAAGCAGGCCCTGGGCCCTTTTCCCTTCCTAACTTGGTGCTTTCCCCCGGCAGGGCGGCTCTTTGCACCGCGCGCGGACTGTAACGGCCGCGCCTGCCGTGGGCCCTGGCGAGAGGGTGAGGGGAAGCGAGGTCGCCCAGGGCCGCTCTTCTCGCGTCCTCGGCTCTTTATAACGCCGAAAGAAAGGGTGCATGTCTGTGTGGGGAGGGAGGCGCTAAAACCGCTTTAAGGAGCGAGGAACCCTTCTCCYCCCTCTTCTCAAGTATTGCGCCTCCTTCCAGTAGAGAGGAAAACGCAGTTCCCGTCCTCTGAGGGGGGGAGGGACAATTTCTCAGGGTGGTAGTGGGCTGCGAGAGATCTCGGAAAGTACGTGTACCCGCTCCCGTTCAGCATAAGCAAAGCAGGGATCGAAAAGTATTTAAAATGTGTCAACAACATTTATTTTATAATCAGTATGCTATGTTAAAAGCGCCGGGCAGTGCCTTAGGAACAGGAGGCTCCAACGCTATCATTTCTTAAAAATGATACAAAGCTTTCTAGAATGCAGTGCTTAATCTGCAGCAGTGCACGTTGCTTCGGGGGAAGTCTTTTACTCCTTTTTTTTTCAGACTGAACCTTGWCTCCTGAACTTTCTACGATTTTTCTTGAAGAGAACTCAATTATATAATGAAGAATTTCAGAAGTTACGAATATTCAAAGTGTGCAAGTGTTCCTCGAAGAGGAAGTATGATAAGGATATTGTTGGCGGTTGATACTACTGTCAAAAGCATGCAGTAGGTGGCACTAATTCATCGGCGATGTCTTAAATATCAATCAAGCCTGGTAAGTCAGGTGTCACTAATACTGTCCTGTTTTTATTAAATCCTCTAGAGGCATGCTGGATCTCTGAGCCCGTTTCCATAGCTGCACAAAGAATATAGCATTACATTTTTAAATCCCAAATCTCGGAAACATTGGCAACCTTTCACTTCAATGCAAAAATTTAAAGTAAACCCACAACAGTGCACTTCTTAAACAAAACAGTAATCATAAATGAAGTTTAGATCTAGCTTTTCAAAACCCTACCAGAAGCAAAACATTACTGCAGAAACGTAATGCCTGGTATACTTATGATCTTTATTCATCTTTTATTCACAAAAATGGATGGAAACATCTGGTAGGCACTTAGGATTTTTTTGTTTGTGAATTATATAAAAACAAAGCTGAAAAAATAATTTGACTGTATGATGTGCTGTGATAGCAGGAAATAAATCTAAATAATGAAATCATGCTGGTTTTTGATGACCAGCAATCTGGGCTTTTTTAGTTATATTTTTCTGCTATGGAGGTGACTGACTGTTGCCCTGAAATACAGGATTTGAAATTAATATTTTAACATAAAGTGGAACAGATTTTGTAACTTCTTAAAACTGCAGCATACTCTTTTCATACAGCTTTCATTCCTAACACTACTTAACCAAAACAAAGACATTGACAAAAATATGAAAAAAAAAAATGAACTGCATACAACATTAAGCCTATCTGGTAACACTTTTATAAATAGTCCTTAAACATCTTGGAGCAATCCATTCTACTCTGCTATATTGAATTAGTTACCCTATTCGTATATTGGGGAAAACATGTAATTTAATTTATCGGTGAAGTGCCACAGATACCATCTGATAAGGTCCTGTAATTTTTTTAATCTAACAAAAACAAAAGTTACACATATATTTTAGAAATGTGGAATCAACAGATATGAAAACTTGAGATTCCTTTTTGAATGGTCTGAGGAATATCTAAGTCACCAATAAGAATATATCATTATTGATTTAAAAGGCAAAATAGGCTATAAATGTCAGTGTTAAGCTTGAAACAAGATGTTGAATAGCTAGGTTTCAGTTCTGGTGATCAAGTACAATTGAAAAAAAGTGTTTATAGGTTAAAGTTAAATTGTTATTTCAAATAATCATATGAGCCTTGTTAATGTTGTTATGATCAAAAGAGCCACACTATCTCAAGGTATAAGACTTTACTTGTGTGTCTGCCAAAAGATGTAATGACAGTGGTTTTGGTTCACCGAAATTTGAGGACACCTAGCTTGACAGAAGGAATATTAAATAATCAAAGGGATCAGTACTACAATTAAGAGTATAGGCTGGTAAATGAGTTTTAGGCTAGGGAGGGGAAGGCAAGAATAGGGATTGGAAAATAATCCGCAAAATAAAGGTGACATTCTTCTATCAGCCATAAAAGCCTTGAAACAGGCCAGCATGCAAAAGCACTTCTACAGGAGTAGATTGGGATCCTGTTGTAGTAATCACAAATGGTCTATTTTTGTCAGTGATCCAGAGGGAATGTATTCTGTGCCAGTTCTACAGTTGAGAGACACTGCTTTCCCTTCCAAGCTGACAGGCACAGCAGGGACCTAGACCCAAAGGTCTGTTAATTTACTTGCATGCCTCCAGCAGTTTTGGAAAGTTGTTACAACAACCCCACAGAGATTATTCTCYCTCCCACACTGCTACATATCTCTTCATGGTGTCACCTCAAACCCTACTGCTCTTCTGCTTGTGAGAATGACAGTCCAGGTCTAAATGATTACCAGGATAATGGTTTAAAGGTATATGAAACTGTGAATAGTAGGGAAGGAAGTAAATCAATAGTGGGAAGTGTGCAACTACATTGTAACTACACTGTTGGTATCAAAATTAGCAAAATAATTGCTTGGCTGGATAACATGGTGAGCAATCCTCATACCACTATACACAGCTATATCTATATATAGCTATTTATATATCTCTATATAGCTATATCAGCTATATCCCCAGTACCCCCGTATGGATGCACTGGGGATTTCTGTGGCATAAAATGAAATTAAACATGTACTTTCATTAACTTAAAGAACAATGTACTCCTTCTAATCTTTTAAAACTCTAATGCTTTGAACTATGGCTACTTTGCTGATGACAAGCCAGCTTTTTAGCTATAAGTTTATTCAATAGTATTTATTCATTCTGTCAACTGTGGTTTAGATCAGTCACAAAAGGAATGTTTTCTCAGTTTGTTCTTCAGCAACAAATACTGTCTCCAGTATTTCTTTATTGTCATGACTATGCTTTCTAGTATATATTTGTCAGATATAAACCTTTCTCCCCAAGTAAATRTTTCAGAATGCACTAGCATTCAAAATATGAATGTGACATAGGTATTGGCATTATGTTTGTTTGTCCTGACAAAACCAAAATCCACTTGACAAAATATTTGATAGGGATTACAAAGCAAAAAGGCTTAGAAGATAATTCATCAGTGAAAAAAATTGTGTTTTGTAAAATTCATTGCAGTAACACTGGCTTCTTGCTCTCAAATGTATCTAGAATATTTCAAATCCAATCTATATATACCCCTTTTGAGCACTGCAAAGTACCAGAAAATTGTGTAGCTAAGTATTCATCGCCTAGAGGGCAGCAAAGCATTCTAATAGTCCAACTTCCTACCTGGCAGACAATGAACAGTCTCAAGCCATCTCATGTCCCATTCTAATGAAAATGTTATCATTTTAGATATATCTAATTCCAAAGTCTACCTTTATTGAAATCATATAACTGCATCACAAGAGATAGACAAAAATTATTTTTACTATTTCTACAGAAATGTAAATATGAAGAATACTTTAAGAAGAAAATGTATTTTTCATGGGAAAACCAATATAGCTTTGCAAAGATGCTGTAAAATTAACACTGCATTATTCAAAAAAAAAAAAAAAAGCAGTGGCAGCATTGCTACAAGCTCTTTACACAATATGAATCCAATTTAGGCCTTCAAAAACCATGCATTGACCAATTCTATTGATTTAACATTAGGGCACAGTAATATATGTACATCCCAAAATCTGTGCATCTGATCAGAGTTTTGTAGATTATTCTTATTAACACAAAAAAAAATTAATAAAATCTAGCTAGATTTGTGAGTTCTATTTGTGCAATGGGAATAATCAAAAGAAAAATCATTGTATAAGGGGGATAAAATAAGAAAGACTCTTTCTTAACTCTTAAATCCCAATCTGCATGTACACTGCTGGCATCTAGAAAAATGTATTTTTTAAGTCTCAGATTGAAGTGTTTGATATAAAATCCTTAAAAAAGTTGAACCATGCCAACTTCATTTTTTTTATTTTCTTCAGGCAACACATTTCAGCATATAAACATATTTTTTAAATCTAAGATACAGTTAAATTTGTTCAGAAATTTTTTAGGAAAATGATATTTTCAGGAAAAATAGAAATGAAACTTTTCAACTGTTTTGGCATTCTCTCGCTCAATTTTCCACCAATCATGTCATCACGAGTGTTAATAGCCAGTGAACAGGAGAGAAAAGTGAGTACAGAAATAAAAGACCATATTATTTATAATGAGAAATTCCCCAAATGAGGTCAGTTATTTTTCGTTACAGTACTTCTCAAATTTTGAAGTCCAACTTTTCTTTAATTATATAGAGTACTAAAAATCCAATTTAAATCAGTTGGTGATTAAGACTCTAGTTCAGGAGAGCACTTTGGTACTACTTATTTTTATCCCAGTTCAGAAGAGCAGTTGAAGATATTCTAAGCTGGTTAGTATGTGCTTGTGTCCTAGGATTTGAGCATGTGTAATTCTGTGGAGCAACGGCCCTGTAATGTAGGATGTGGATATTCGTCAGATACTGAGCTGCAAATTGAATTGCCAGTCTATTCATTAGGTGAGCAGTTAAGGCAGATCTCATATCAAAGCAAGGATATTGATAGACTTTAGGAAGAGTCAAAAGTCCTAAGAGCTTCTCTAGCTTCTATGTAAATATTTATGATTATCATCCAATCTACTTACTTTCCTACTTATGCTGTAAATTCTTTCTGCCTCACTCATAATGAATAGTCTTCTATGAAGTCAGTGGGGGCTACCAGTGG
The DNA here is from genome assembly GCF_003343035.1 of Apteryx rowi. Lineage (NCBI taxonomy): Eukaryota > Metazoa > Chordata > Aves > Apterygiformes > Apterygidae > Apteryx > Apteryx rowi. The sequence goes on from NW_020448230.1 coordinate 1,494,595, forward strand.
CCTAAAGTGCTGCTCACACAGACTAAAGCCCCCAAATTTCTCTCTTACTATATTCAAGTGTCAGAACCTAGTAGAAATATTAAATTTCAGAAATATTAAATTTCATCCAAGTCTTGGCACCAGTTTATATCTTATAAACCTGGATATTTGTGTATGCTTGTTAACATTCCATCATGTTCTGAGATGTATTAAGATAGCCTTTCTGAGTAATTGCTAACTATTAATGATGGACAATTTTTACTCATAAATGATTATTTGAGAAAACTGCCTTATGATTTTTTTGTCTTTTAAACAGGTTGCCACAACAGTTGTTCACATTACTGAGTAATGGACTTCTTATGTCTTAATACAGAAAAGGTCGAAAACACTGAAAGTATAACTTGTCTTTCTTCCTCATTATAGGTGTCAGCATTTGGATCTGATACAAYGTTTGATTTAAAATTTTTGATTTATTAACAATTTTCTCTGTGCTACCAGTATACAAATAAATATTAAATTGAAAGTCTTAATGTTACCAAAAGGTCCAGACAAGAAAGAGTCTCAAAGTGTGTGGGGGGGGGGAATGGGGGAACTGTTACCAGCTTGGACAAGAAGGAGTCTCAACAGGAGCCTCAGACAAACATACCCAAGGACACCAGTGCAGCTGGGACTGATACATCCTGAGAAAGTACAGATAAACCAGCAGAAGCCAGTTGGAGCCAAGATTAGGACTGAAATAGTTTTTCTCAAACAAGGAAGCAGGCCAAGTTGAGACCATGTATGGAAAAGTAGAGCAAAGTTCATGGCAAGATGCTGAGTGACACCTCTTCTGCCACCACTAGGGACCCCCAGAGACTCAGACCGCATGCGTAATGATTATGTAAATGTAGTAATTAGTTCTAGGAAATAKAATGAATRTGTATAATYATTCCTGGAAWTTTAATGCATATGCATAGGATAGAGCAATATAAACTTTAGATGATGTGACACACAGTGTGCATGTTGGGTGGAGCTATCCCCCGTGTACCCGGCGCCGTAATAAAGAGAATGCCTACTTCTTAATGCTACATTGGTGTTAAGGAGTTTTTCTCCCGATTTCGGTGACATTAAGGAGATAGTTATTCAAAGTAGCTCTCCATTCTCTTTTTTGTCAAAATATTTGCTCTTTAATAGTTTCTGTTAACATGCACTCTTTTGTAATGATATCATGACATAAAAGATCTGACTTCATTGTCTTAATAACTTAATAGGCTACATGATTTCATGGCAGCTTTGGATCTCTCTTTAAAACCACCTTAATGGGAAACTTATCTTTGGGTTTATTTTTCTCAAAGTGAGCAGAAGCCTTAATTCAACAGCCTGAGTGTAAATCCCTATTGCTCCTCAAAACAGGTCTAACATTGAAGCACAAAATCTTGCAAGCTATATTATACGTGCAGTACGGCCCACTCCTTTCATCCTTAGTCTGCAATGGTAACTTCTGAGGCAGTAAGAATAATTCAGTGCCCATGTCCACTGACTCCTTGTGGGCAGCAACAAAGACCAATGCCAGATGGAGTGGTGATGCCCTCAGCAACAAGAGGAGGAGGAGGAGCAGTGATGACTACATGGCTCTGGAGAACTTCAMTATTTTTAACTCTTTAACAAAGTTTCTGAAACTTCTGGTACCTCTCAGACACTGTCAGAGACAACGCTAAACCATGTGGATCCCTTGTTCCATTCAACATGACCTTTGCCTGTTTTTATAGAAAGGTGGGAAAAGAGATTAGTTTTGCTTCATCCTCCTTCTTACTGTGTAAATGTGTAAACATAACTACAAAATCTCACCTGTGAATAATAATGTAACTTTCAAAAAAGACTTTATTACAAGAACTGTAATTAACTTGTTAAAAACAAATGTTGTTTTGCTTGTGGAAGCAGATCTGCCCACATATTTCACAAGTGCATTAATGGAGGATGGTTTTGACATATCCCTCATAGTTCAAAACTATACAATAGTAATTAATAATCACACTTAGTATTTATGAGTCATGCGTCAACAGAGAAACAGGTGTTGGAATCTGTTTTCTGTTTTCCCACAGTACTGAGAGAGTATCTGAACAGTCTTGTGTGGGATATTTGTGATTCATTCCTTTGGGTTCTTTCTTCCTTAGAAACTTCCTGTAGTTTGCAAACATGGATGTGATCATTTAAAACTTCCCTCGCGATGCTGCAGAAGTACACCACAGAAAAATGTGTCAGCATTCCTCTGTTCCTCTTACTGGGGTGGCTTTATGCAACAGTATGCTATTTGAGTATGCTATTTAAACATTAAAAATATGGAGTATCCTCACTGCATTCCCACAGACCTGGGTGTTACATGGATTTTTAATATGAGATCAAAATAATTAAAATACAGAGTATGCTAACTAAGAACTAATCAAAACATTAAGATGAGCAAAGCCATGCATATAAATGGTGCGAGAACATTCTACACACATTAAAAAGAGGAGGAGATCCAAAAACTCAAGCTGGCTTCACACCTCCTAAAAGGCACCGGATGAAATGTGGGGCAAGAATAGGGATTCATGGAAAAAAAGTCTTAAAAAGGAGCAGCAGCCCCAGGCACACGGGCGCGGCCGCCCTCTCGCTGCCGCGGTGAGGCGGGAGCCGGGGGCGCAGCCGCAGGGGCATGCTGCGGAGACAAGAGCAGCGGCGCT
>NW_020448230.1:1497402-1599631 GCF_003343035.1 Apteryx rowi
CCCGGCCCGAGCAGGCCCGGCCCTGCCCGGCCCGGTGAGGCGCCGCTCGGGTCCGCGCGTCCTGCGGAGCCGCCAGCCGAGGCCCGCGGGAGCTGGCGGGGAAGGTAAAGCGCGCCGGGGTGCGCGGGGAGAGCTGGTGCGGGGCCCGGGCGGAGCGGAGCCGGCGGCGCAAAGCTGCGGCCGCCGGAGCTGGCGCTTCCTTGCTGCGCCCCTTGCCGCCTGCCGGCCCGCTGCCCTCGGGGCGCCTGCTGGCCGCGCCGCTGCGGGGCTGCAGGAGCGGGGCTGAAGGCGGCGAGGGCTCGCATCGGGACACGTTTTATTTCTCATGTCACCCCTGGCACCGATCAAAAGTCAGGGCAGCAGCAGAGCTGCGTTTCGGTGCGTTGCCTGCCTCCGGCTCTGCGTAATGTTTTTGCGCCCTCACTTTTCAAGGAAGTTGTATCTCCCAGAGCTGGAAAAAATTGCTTTCTCCTTAGTAAACTTGACAGTCACAAAGACATCGATTTTGGTGTCTTTCTGCCGCTTGATCTCGTTCCTCTTCGGGGTGTTCTCTGCTGCGCTGCATTTCTGCAATTTACAAAAACATCTTTGTAATAAAATGTGGTGATTATCGCTCTGGAATGAGCCCTTTGCAGTGTCAGCAAAGGAAAACCTTACAACTCTGTGCTAAAGGTGGARCAGTCAGTCAGTTAGTTTATGAGGACCGCAAGGTACAGCCTTACTCAACAGTTCCCCAGGAAGTCGGTGCAAGAGCTGAACACATCAGCTTGTGCCAGACGTGTGCCAAAACCACTCTTACACGAGTTCGACTTTGATTTGTAGTTTGCGAGGAAAATTCATGAGAAACTTCTGCTAAAAACCAGCGACTGCCGAGGAGAGTTGCGTCTGAAAAAACTTAAAACACTTTCTCTAGTTATTTAAATAGCACCCCGGCTTGGAAAGAGCGGTTAGCCTAGATTGGGCTACGGCGGTTAAAGTTGCTAGAGCAAAGAGCGTTGTTAAAAGCTAAATTAATACTTCTGACACGGAGTTTTTAACTTGGCTTTGTAACTTGTGGTGGTGGAGGTAGTGTGTGCTGCCTTATTGAAGATGGCACCAGAACCTGTGTGTTCATTTTTGGGCGTTTAGATGCCAACCTAATTGCCTGTTATACTTTTCCTCTCTAAGCGTTGTTGAAGACATTTAACTGCATTGCAATATGCTGTTAACGGTATAAGACTTCTCACAATTACTGAACTGGTCTTCTGCAGCCTTTTGTCTGTTCTCCAAATCTATACTCCCAAACTAAATTGTAAATGAGGAAATTATAAATTTGAGTTTTATTAGTCAAGCTAGTCATTAAAAGCAAAAAAGAAATTACAGGAAGGAAGAAAAAAAGGCGATTAACTGCTAGCATCCAAAAAAGCTTGTGCTATGTTGACATTCCACTCAAGATAGCTTATTAGAATTCAAACAATAGTAAATCTGTTAAATAAAGATTTCATCGCCATTTATTACAAGAGCACGTTCTCCACAGCCCTTTATCAGTCTGGGCAGGGAATTTTGGTATCAGCGTTGAACCGTGTTAGTTCAGTTCAGAATGAGCTTGCCCTGACTTGATTTTACTGACACACACAAAACTGCTGTGCATTGCTATCTAGGTATAACACACCAAGAATCATCCTGAAGCTGTTCTTATTCTTTGGAATTTTATTTGGAGTTAAAATGAGTTAGGAAACTATGGATTCAAATGATAATAATGATTTTATCATTTTTATTTTACATCATTTTTCAATTATTTTAATATATGAGTGTTTCTTTCTCAGTTGTAAATTCTCTTAATTACAAAGTCTTTTGGAATGTTAGGACTTTCTTGTAACTAACTTTCAGTAATAGGAACCCCCTGTTTCTTCTTTTTAGAGTAGACCTTGTCTAAGATTTGTTAATCTGTCTCTTTATCTGGCATTCATAAGAATTACTAATCCAACGTATTTTTAGGAAACAAAAGCAGTGGTTTTTAATTAAAAGATGAATGTGCTTCATACATTTAGTTGTTAATGCGGTTTTAATTTGCATGTGTATTTCTTTGGAAGTGCATCATTTGGGTGGCTCTCAGCTGGGATTGGGGTACTTTCCCCTTACCACCATCAATTTCACACGCTGGTAAAGGTTAATTTAGGTACCTCAAGCAGTATGTCATGGTAACTGTGTTGTTTGCTCCAGGGCTTCCACTAGAGTCTTCCTAGCTAAAACTTTAGAGGGAGTTTATGTATTACATATCAGCAGAAAAAAGTCATTTAGTGTTATGTGAGAGTTACAGGTCAGGGAATGCCAGATCTGCTCGCTGTCCCTTTTGTCCAGTTTCAGGAGGCAGGGTAATATGCAAAATAAAACGGTACATTTTATTGATCTGATAACAGCATTTTGAAGCCCCCTCTTTTCTTTTTGTGGTCACTATTTGAAATCTGACCAAAAAGAGGAGTCCAATGAGACAAGGAGATAATTGCTTTTACCTTTTTTTGCAACTCGGTCTCTGATAAAATCCTGTTTCTTCATGCCTGCCATCTTAAGTCGCACCAGTTTGCAAAAGAAATGCTGTAATGCTTGCTGGCTTATCTTCCTTCTGTAGCCTACTTCCTTAAGAGGTTTTTCTAGACCCTTCTACAATGTAGCCTTTTTGATGACTTCTCTTCTTAAGTCTTTAGGACTTATGGTCATTTAAGTGATACTTTCTGCCGTCTGAAGAAGTGTACTTTTTGAAGATAGGACAGAATCTTACGTAAAGACTCCTTACATCTCTGCACATTTTATCTTGGGTAGATAAAATGTCATGCAGAAATAAAAAGTTCTGCTTGATTGGTTATCAGTTGAAAACAACAGTTGATGAAATCATAAACAGGATCTGTACAGCTCAGTATCACTTTGTTAATCCCTACTGCTCAAGTGATGAGGCTCAACATCACTTTAAATGCAGAATGCCGAGGGAAGTTGAATACCATGCAGTTAGTTGTGAGGTTTTGTACGTTGTGGGAATATAACAACTTCTTCAGTATAAGATGCATGTCTTTATCTATCTTTGCTAAGGATTAGTTTTATATTATTGATCAGTTTTGTATACAAAATAGCATGCTTTGAATTATTTGAAATTTTTGTGGTTGCCTTGCATGCTTAGTGGAAATTCTTCAGAGCTTTTTGAAGAAAGTAGATCACAAAATGAGAAGTTATCAACTAAGACTTATCTAGTAATATTAGATCTTATAGTAGGCCAAGTTGTTTTGCTTGATAATATATGTTACAAATTGTGTAGACATAAACATGAAACAGATGAATAGGTAATGGCTGTAGTTCCTGCACGATTTATCAAAAGATTGTATTAAGTCTAGCAAGTTAGCTATTACAGTTGTTAAGTCCCAAACCCCTCACCACTATTTGAGTTTTGACACGTTTTGAAAGCTGGGGGTTTGCCCTCGGCATCCTCCTGTAGTTAGGGAGCTCTGCTACACGCGCAGAACTGCAGGGGTAGAGCATTCTCGGAGAGGGCATGGAAACCTGGCCTGAAGCCGCCTGATAGCGTGGAAAAGGGACTCCTGCTTTTAATGAGCTGTGTATCAGAATCACACCGAATTTGGTAAAGTTAGCCTTTATGGCTGAATCAGGAAGGCCTTTATTGGTGTCAGTACAGGCTTTATTTGGCTATTATAAGATAGGGTTAATTTATAAACCTGCATGGAAAAAGGGACATCACTCGTGTAGCCAGCAGTCTTAAGAGGTTGGGTAGCTTTTGGAGGTGAAAGGTGTTTGGGGCACAACTTGCACACAGTCCGTCTTCTTGCGTTGCATTTTACGAGGCTTTCTTGTCATCTCTCTCAAAATGGGAAAGCTGGAAAGAAGATTTGGTGAGGCATAAACAATTATATGTAAACACGTGCGTGCGTGCACTTCTATTTCTGGCATCTAGGAAGTAACCTCTGAAGTGCTGTGGTATGTCTGCACAGGAGGGGGTTGGGTTTTGACCTGTGCCAAGTGAAAGTGCTGTTGGTTAAAGTGAAGTTGATCTGTTTTTCCTTCGCTTGACTTCTCGGGTTCACAAAGTATTAGGTGTGCCAGCCAGGCCCATGTTTTTGTAAGGGTRTAGGACAAGAACAGAAATTAATCTGTTTCTAGCAGCAATTTTTTTGACCTCAGTCTGGGAGTTGACTTAAATTTATAGAGAATTGCATCCATAGACATGATACTTCTGTTCCAATGAGTTTCTGATATCAACCTTGGTGAATCCAAGATGAATATTCAAAGTTAAATTAAAAGKTTTTTTAGTGAATCACTTTGGGCACTTGAGCTGACCACAAAGTGGAGTGTTGTACTACATAAAGTATGGTTACATAGAAAATGTATGTATCGCTATTTATTGGAGAGTATGAAAATAAATATGTAAGTCACAAATGAGGCACAGCATTGGAAGAGATCCTCATTTAATTCATGGTTTTAAATCTACCGTAGAGTTGATAGTGCCTGTTGTTTCTGAGAGGCTTGAGGTCCTTTTCTGTTTTTTAAATCTGCAGTTTAGTATGTTGGATAACTAACAGGTTTCTTTGTTTTTGTTTTTTAACACCTCTTTACAGGTCCTTGATTAACAAAATGAAGCCTGCTAAGCTGCACTATTGGATTCTGGGTTGTTTTTCCATGACGTTGTGTTGTGGCTCTACTTCAGATAAATTCCTTCTAAGGTAAGTTAGGAGTTCAAAAGAAGTCTCTGGCATCTTGGTTACCTCTTAAATGCAGAGCACAGATTTTTGCATTGTAGTTGAATTTTTGATCAGAGTAATTCTTGCTATATTATGTTCTATTTTTTGTGTGTTATCCTTTCCTTAGGGACTGGTAAAATGATGCACCTACATTGCTGGAGGAGGAGAGGAGGTGTTCATGCCTAAGAAAAGGCATGAAAAAAGAGGGAAACCTAATTTATTTGTGGAATTTACAAATTTTATGGTCTTGCTTTAGATGGATCATTCAGTCTCATGACATAGTAACTGGACAAAAGTCAGAAATAATTCAGAGAGAAATGATAGAAACCTGGAATCACCCCTCTGGCATGAATCGTGTGAACTGTTATGCTGTACGCTGTTACGCTCTCTTTGCTTGCTGTTTTCTCAGTACCTTTAATTTTACATTCCTTTCTCTACAGCATCCCAACTATGGCTGGATCAGTAGTGGGCAGCTTTTTGGTAGTTGCTGCGCTTGGCAAGATGTGGGCTTGAATGTGCCTGGGCCATGGGGCAAGCTAGGCTCCACATCCCAGCCTTTCTTGCTGAATGCTTAGATTAGGAGATAAACATTTCTTCTTTCCATGCTTTGGCAAGAAAATAGCTAAGGGTGCTCAGATCAGTGCTGAACTTTGTGTAATGGGTGAAATGCAACCTTTTGGTGATTTGGACGCTATGTTGAAGTTTTTTGGATCCCCAGGACTTTGGCTATGGCCTAGCCATCTTGCTGCAGAGGCTGCTCTAATTAGATGCACAGTGCTAAACTGCACAGGGCAGGATAACTCTCAGGTCAAAAAAAGGGAGATATCCCTGAAGCTGGACAGGTGTTCAACATGACTTTCCTTGGATTACGGTTACGAGCTTAAGACCCTAAAACTTTCTTTCTTCTGGTAACCTAAATCCTTTTTCTGTTCTATCTTTAGCCAATAAAGTGTGTCCTAGGAAAATTTGATTTTTTTTAATCAAGGACATTTTTTAAGCAAGGAAATCAACTGCTATATAATATTATGGAATTCTTCTATTCAGATTTTCACAGCAACAGTAAAGATCAGTTAGAAGTGCTAATGGTTTTCGTTGTGGCTGTGCCTGATTTGTTCCAGACATGTTCAGCTAAATTATTTTAAAAACACAGATAAATGCGAGTGGTTAAGAGACAACGTGGCCATCACAAACTAGCAAAGCCAGAGAAAAGACTGAAATGTGATGTAACTTGAGACTATTTCTACCTGAAGTTGAGGGATAATTAGCTTTCTCAGATGATTGTGTGAGTGCTTTTATTTATTTATTTATTTATTTATTATTAAACCTCTGCTAGGTACTAAAAGGACATGTAGTAGCTTCCTGACAATTCTGTACATAGTGCTGTTGGCTTGAGCAAGTTCCAGTTTTGTTCTTGTTGATTAGGTTAAACTTGCAGTTCTATTTAATTACTTAATGTGGTTGCTTACTAGCTTAGTATGTGTATTGTACTTTATGAAGCAACAGGGTTTTTTTCTCCACTTCTAGTATATCCAGATTAGGACTGCTCAGAACTGTTGGAAAACAAAGATGCCTCTGCAGAAATGCCAAAGACGTGATTTAGGATTCCCAAACTTAAACAAAATTTTTAAGCTTTTTGCCCTGCATAATAATAAGATGGTAGTGGTGCCTCTGTGAATTATACACATCTTTATTCTAAGAGGCTTTGAAACACCTATGTTTTTGTAAAATACAGGGTATTGCTTCTTTAGCTCTTTTTTAGATAACCATAAGACTGTGTCACATTTTGATTATTAAATATTTAAAAATTATTTACTTTAAGTGTTTAAGAATGCAGTTTGCGGTAAATATCTGTGAAATCATAAACTAAGCATTTGCTGAGGTTTGTTTGCTTAGTGCCCTGCATTTTACTTTCTTTAATTTTTTTAGCCTGAAAGTCTGGTGACACTAGTCTGATCAAACTGCACCTCCTGCAGTGTCAACTACATTGCTTTTGCTTGTTTGAAGTCTCTGTTTTGGAGCAGTTACAGTTCCAAGAACGCTATATACTTTCTTTTCAGCTGATATACTCATCAAGCAGAATTAAAAGATTCTTGACATACTRAACAAAGACATCTTTTTTATTGTTGTAAGAGCTTGCCAGTAAACACTCTCCGAAATATAAAACAGAACAATACTTTTTCCATATTTTAAGACGCAGCAAACATATGGAGATAGGATGCTAGAAGGGAAATTTGTCTAACAATAAGGGGATATTTGCAAGTTTCTAAATATGTTGCTTGTTCCTGCTGTATTTATAATTCTTGAATACTGCAATAGAAACTATAAACAGTAACCAACTCTAAAATCAATGTGTTATAGAAGTAAGCATTGTGCTGCTAGCTGGAGGTGGCATTCTTTTTGAAATGCTCGAGAAAAATAGATTTATTTTTCTTTCTCCAGTGACAGTCACCCCCATACCTGGGAAAAGCTGTATCTTGCTCATCATTGGCCAGTGACTGTTTGTAAGGTGAGATTTTTGTCTTTCATTTTCCTTTATCCTGACAAAGGGAGCTTTGGAAATTGGACAATATATGTTTGAAAACAGAATGAACAAAGCCCATTAGGTGTTTAATACTGCTTACACCCTTATATCTTTATAAAGGCATTGGTTGATCTTGGTCCAACTTTATGCAACTTTCCCCGCACTCTAGAGTAGCGATAAACAACACAGGGTTGTGGCATGTTATTGGTATAGTAGTCAATGCAGGCCATACTGTATAATAAGCCTTAATTGCTTGTTATATGTTCTTTTGATGTCTCCTTAGACCTAGACTTTGGCCAGACAGTGCAGGGAGACTTGTGTGCCTTGTCTGACTGAAGACAGCAGACTAGTAGATGAACAGTCTGGTGCACAATTAGGTTTAGCTATGTAATGTTGGCTCCAGAATTTTAATGATAACTTATCAAATATGGATCTAATCAGGAAAAAAAGAGATCTGAAGTTGTTCTGGCAGGTGTCTTTGAGCACTTCTGTATCTGGGGGGGAACAAAAATGAACTCAACGTACTGTCAAGCACAGCTAAGAGATGCAATTCTTATGTTCCTTTTGCTAATAGATACCTATTACCATCTGATAAGTAGAACTTTTTTCTTATTCAGGAAATACTTGAAAGCCTTGAATACTTGAAACCAGCTAGTTAAAAATAGGCTGTACCTTAAAAAGGAAAATGTGATCGGATTTACTGACACAAAGATGAAGGATCCTGTGGGTAATAAAGAGAAACTTCAGTCTTGGGCAAATGCTTGCTGTCTGGAGCCAAAAGATCCCACTTCTGGGACATTTAGGGTTATTTATCTATTTATAATATTAGAGTCTTACTTTTGTGCCACAGGTACTTCTTTATTTCTGATTCCTTTTTCTGGAACTATGTATAAAAGCAGTAGTGGCAAAACTTACATATTGCTAACAATTTTTGTGGCGAAGTAGGTGTGCTTTACATTGGCTAAACGTGTGGGGGGTGTGTTGAAGAACAAACTCAGAGGTGAATGACTAACTGAGGCCAAGGAGCAGCCCCTGTTCTGGCTTTATGTTTTGTTTTTGAGGGGGAGGAAGGGAGATTTGATGCACTTTGTGTCTGATTTTGTGTTGAGCAAACATCACTGTTACAGACTGACAGAGTTGTTGGTGTTTTGAAATTTGTTTTGCCTAGCATAATTGGGCATTCAGAGTCAAAAGTGGTGGCAAACCCCTGCTTACATGAATAAAAAAGGCAAACTATCAAAAAAACCCTTTTTCCTGTGATATGTTAGTGCTGGCTACTACTCTTAATTCTAGGGTGGTGCTGTTGATAAATGGACAAATAACCTTTATGACCCTAAAGTGAAGACACTGGAGTGCATGAGTGAACATATCAAGTATCAAAAAATGTAGATTTTCTTACACTTTATGTTAATTCCTTTTGATATTCTGTAGTAGAAGATGGACAGAAACATTCCAAATGAGTGGAGAAAAACAGAAATTAATATCATGTTAAGTGACTTTTTGTACTATTTCACATCACTGAGTCACACAAAGAAACTGACTGTTCAGCTCTACTCCTGTACCAGCTTTCTATTTGTTAACATTGTATATTAACTTAAGAGGAGTTCCCAAATTCGGCTATGGGCTTTTTTTTTTTTTTAATGTAGATTCTTCTGCATCGTCAGTGTATTCGTGTATGATTTATATATGATTGCTATTTTATTTCAATGAGAAAATACTTCAAGCATCATTCTTCAGTTTAAAACTGCTGACCACATTGAAAGGAAAAATAGCTGGGTGAAGGAAACTACAAAACCATGCTTTCATAAACTGTTTTATGCAAGTACTTATTAGTGTTTATACTTCCTGTATAAAGGAATCTGATTATATACTGGGCAGTTTGCTGCATGCTGTGCTCTTGATAGGTGTGTGGATGACCTACATCTTAATTTCGACCTGTTTTGGATATCTGTATGTGGGAAAAGATTTTCAGGCTTTCACAGGAAAAGAAACGTAACTTCATTTTTTAAAATTAGAAGACACAGTTCACATGCCAGAAATTTGAGAATATACATCTATAAGCTCTTCCTGTACTTTAAGCTGTAAGTAATTGTGTTCAGCTGTTTGTTTTTTTAATTACCTACTGTGTTCTGCACAGTTAAACTGGAAAGTATATGTTTTATAATCATATCTTCTAAACTAACCTATTAAAATAAAACTTGGTTAACTAGTGAGAGTCATGAAGGCGGTAATTCCAGGACTTAAACTACTGGCTACTACAGTAAAAGAGTAAAGGAGGGAGAGAGATGCTCTTCCTCATCATATAAGTAATTATAAATTCCAGTAACTTATAAGTGAACTAAAGTGACTATGTCATTGTAAAAGACATTTGAGATCCAAGAATTGAGCTTGGATGACTTTAACAACCCCATAATAAATTGTGCCTGTAGTGCAATTTATTAAACTTCATGTGATTAATTTTTTTGTTATTGTCCCATTAGTTGGCCATTGTGGAGTTTTTGTATGAATGATAACTCTTTACATGAGGTAGGTGGATAGAGTTGCCTCAACCTGTCTGCTTTCCCTAACAATTTCACATCTGATAGAAATGAAAAATGCTTTGCCAGGGACAGACTTGGACTTTCTGGTCGCAAATGAATGTGAATCCTGTTAGATGGAAATAGTAACAACTCAAGGGCAAGAAGAGGGACTTTTTTTTCTCTTGGAGTTGTGAAGATCTTTAATTCAAGAACCAAAAAAGGGAAAAATTTATTATTGCAGCTTTTGTGTCTTGGAGATTGTAAAAAGAGAAAAACTTCTGTAGGTGCTTCTTGCAGGAATACAGTAGGTGTGTGAAATGGGGAAAATCAGATGCAAGTGTGTAGGCTATTCAGTTCCTGCTCTTGTGAGAATAGGAAGGATGATAAAGAAATGGGTTGTAAGCCATGCTGTGGTCTGCTTTGTACTGCACATAGATGCTGATCAAATGGAAGAATCAAAGAAAGGACAACAGAATAGCCTGGTGAGCAGAACAGCCCGTGTTCAAGTTTGGATATAGTGTTAGCCTGCAGATTATTTTATTTTATTTTTTATTTTTTTTAATGAGATCAAGGATTCTCCTATTTTCAGGCTTGGGTAATAGTTTCATAGTAAAGTCTTAAAGGAAGAATAGAAACACTGCTTTGTTTGATAAAAATAGAAGTAGTCACATAATACAGAAAGAATTAAAGGGACTAAGGTGAGGGCAGTACAATACTCTCATCTAACATATGATCAAAAAGTTTCTTATATTAGATAATAGGATACCTTTATTGCTTTCTTAGTTGTATACAAAGCCAGCTATTTCTAAGTAAGCCCAGCTCTTGACATACACTACTTTGCAATGAAAGAAAAAACTTCTTCCTAAGTGCTAATATAACTCCTAAGATAACTCTTAGTCTCTTCTTTAACCTCTCATTAAATGAGAGACAATGTGTCATGTCTGTTATCCTTATAATTATTCCCATCAAACCCTTGTTTGCTGGAAGACTGTGCTGAGGGGACTCTATCAGCATGAAGCAAGAAAGTCCTTTTAAACCTAGTTCCCATAAGAAACCATGTTATTTAGTAAAGACAAAGAGCTAATTTCTAGTTCCGGTGTGAATTATCTAGTGTGAATATCCTATCTCCAGTTTTATAGTCTGTGGTCTAATGAAACCAACTTCCTTATGAATAATCTCTCTTTTTAGAAACTTTTGTGGGTCTTTGTTGTTTTCTGTCATGACAAACACATGAAAGGTTTTAGCTTATCAGCTTGCGCTAGAGAAAAGTGTTCAACAAAAAATGAATTTGTTTAATTTCCATCTTTCCAGAATTTTTCCAGTGTTTTTTTTCTAAATTCGAGCCATTCAGTCAGTGATTAGTTTCAACCCAAGGGAGAGTTGTGGAGGAGAGGGAAGAACTACAGAATATTCAGGAGAGGGGAATTGAAGAGGGGAATCTCTGCTTTTCAGCTTCAAAAGAAAGAATTTTTCATAGCAATTGCAATGTTTTGTTACAAAATAGCACTTAAATTTGTTCTTAATTAAACAGCTAACCTACTTAAACAAGGTGGCGGAAAGGCAAAGCAGGATTAAATCTCACCTCCCAGAAGCTGACATTTTATTTAAACTTCTTTGGATATCTGTGTATGATCCAGTACCACTACCCTCTCCTACTGACAGGCTGCCATACCGAGGAATTCAGAACTTGCRCAGCTCTACTTCTGTGATACCTTGGTGCAGTTTCGCTGTTAGCATTTGAGAAGCGAAAGGAGCTGCCAAGCTTCTGGCAGCAGCTGTGCAGCCAAGGTCCTGCTGTTACAAGCAGACTCACCTCCCAGCTGCAGCATTTTCTCTCAGCGTAGTAGGTAGGTGCTGTCAGGGCCCACTGGTGCTTTTCTCAGCGTTATAGATCATATGCAATTCGTTTGGATTGGTCTGATTATCATATTGCTTTAAAATGGGAGAAAACAATATTCCTTTTGTTCAAAGTAACCCAAATAGGGAAGAATCTCCRAGGCCCAATGCCTGCTTTAAAATACACGTTTATAACTCCATTTCAAGTCAACAGTTGCCTGAGGTTGCAGTAATCCTTCAGTGATTACGTGAGTGTGTTTGCAGAAATAGCAGGGCTACCCAGCTTGCCAGATTGGTGTTTGCTCATTTTACAATATTGATTTAAAAAGAACATTGGAAAAACACTAGTGCTAAAGTTTGAAAGGAGGATGAGTGCAGCTGGCCACAGAATGCCAAGAGTGACCTAGTGTGGTGTAGGCTGTGTTGATCTAACCATTAGCCAGCATACGGTGTCGTAGAGGGAAGAGGATGAAATGTGTAGAAGAAACTGCCAATTGCTTTAGTGCCATGATAGGGGGAATTGGTGCCTGGCATCCCACAGAGGCAGAGGTGAAAGGATACTAGGTCTTTGTTCAGTTCTTGTGCTTTCAGTCTGTTTGTGTGTCAAGTGACTTGAGGAGACTTATACAAAGCCTGAAAACAAGCCAGAGGTTTTTAGTGTCTTTCCAGCGTTGGCAGGATTGTGGCAGTGCTTGTTTCTTCGCTTGCCTGTGCATTTCAGGGCAATAGTTTTTAAGTCTATACCACACATGCCCTTGAGTTTTTCTGAGTCAGCTGAGGGCCTTATCTGTTCTTTGGGGAGGTTTTAAATTAAGACATTGGCAGTCTGACCACATTTTCATAATTTAGCTTTCATTCTGGCTGCAAAGTATGCTGTTTCCAATTAGAACCAAAACAGATCCTGGGTCTCAACCTGAACCCTAGTAGTAGCAGCTGCCTCAAGTTTCAAATGCTGTGGGGTTTGCCATAGCTTGTCTGAGAATTGTGTTTAAGGTGGCATAAGGAGCATAATGACACTGTGCTTGTTCCCACCCTCGGTAGACCAAGGYGGTTAGCTGTCAGGCTGTAGCTCAGGGGATGATGAGCAAGTCACTGGCTATTAGTGTGTTGTAGCTTGACCTAGATAACTCTTGCAGCTCCTCAAAGCTAGTGTCATGACAGGAGCAAAGTTGTTAAGATTCTTGCTGTGCGTGTTTGCTGGAAACCTTTCAGGAATGAAGCTGGTGCTGGGTTTAATTGCTTCTCTTTACTGGAGCGCATTGGTGGCAAGAGGGGAGAGGAAGGAAAAGGGCACAGAACRAGACAGGCTTTGCAGAGTTGGCGGTTTTGCTGCCACTGGCCTGTGGCATGTGAAAGGCAATTAGTGAGATTACAGGTCTCTCTCTGCTCTTCTCTACGCTCTGACCTTGCTAAAATGCATAATGACATAGTTAAGACAGGATGTAAAATGCAGAGCTGAAAAGAAAAGCTGGTGTTTTGGGGAAAGAAGGCCTGAGGAGGCTGTTATTTAATGGATAAAATATTGATTTTAAAAAGCCATAATTACTAAGCAGAATAATCGGGGGAAAAAACAGTAATGGTATTCTGTGATATGTGAGCATAAAATTTCTTTTGTGTAGTCAGGGATATGTAATCTAATCTAAAAAACAGTTGATGTGTAGGCTACTTTTCCCGCATTATCAGAAGTTTTATATGGGGGCTTTTTTTGGTGGGAGTGTATGTATTCTTTTCTCCTTGCTCTCTTCCCTCCTTCCTAAAGTCAAAATCTTTAAAAATGCATTCTAACCACTTTGCTTGAAGTAAGCAACCTATTTGATACGTACTGTGGTACCTATCTCATCTTGTTTTTTTCCTTCTGTAATTCTTTCCCTTTATAATACAATAACAAAATACTCCTGGACTTTTACAGATGGTTGTGTGCTTGACTAATATTACAGTTTCTTGACACATTAAAATACATTGATTTTGATAGCTCCGGACTCCTTGGAAAAGTCTGATGCTGAGAAAAATACTGAACACTGGCAGGCAGAATATCGCAAGATAAATGTAGATTTAAATCCATTTGTGTATTATGGATCAGGCTATCTTTTATGAACTCAGAACCTGTCCTTTGTCTTATTTTTACCCTGCTCACTCAGGATGTTTTCTGGTATTCACTTGATGTACTTCAAAACTTTAGAGCCAGTTGATCTCAAGTGAATGGGTTAATCCATGGCAGCTTCAGGTAACTGGAGTTCACCAATTCTGGGACAAGTCAGAGCTCTCATTTTTTCACTGGTACCTTGAGCTCTTATTTTCTCATTAAACCATTGTCCCTGAACACACACAACAAATATTCTGTGTTCTTGTTTTCTACAGATGAGTGCTAATGATTGTCAAGACCCTCCAGAGTACTGGACAATCCATGGACTATGGTATGATCATAGAGTGCTTTTATTTCAACTTGGGAAAAAAAAATGAAGTTTTGCACCAGGATATTTAATGCTTTTTCTGTTGAGGGCTCAATCAATCTGTTTTATCTTGTGATTGCTTGAAACAAAAGCCCTCATTTTGTTGGAAATCAAAAACTTATGTTTTGTTATAAAACTGAAATACATTCCTGCATATCTCATGACTCACTGAGCTCCTAAAATCCTATTGCCACATAAGCAATTTACTTACCCATCTCTTCATAAAATCACTGATGTTGTCAAACAAAAAGGGAAGTATGTTTTCCCCTCTTTCTTTCTCTCCCTGAGTACACAGAACTTGTTAGTGTCTCATGACTGCCTGTGGCTTTCAGAGTCTTAACTCAGCACAGATATTGTAAAGGCATAGGAAAAATGTATTTGCTTCCAAGAAATCAGCTTGCAGGAGCTGATATGAATGGCAGCAGTCTGAAGGTTTTCATAATGACAAATAAGGGAAAAAACTCAGTAGAGGAGGTTGGTGAGCTCTGTGCCCTGGAAGGATGAGCAGCATTACAGCTAGATTTCAGTGGTGTTTAGGTGAGACTTGCAGAGTCGTCACATGGCACAGTATTTGGGGAGGTCAGCTTCACTAGTGACGTTATGTGCAAGACCCCTCCATATCATTACTCTCCCCTGTATGTCCTTTACACAGGAGGTGAGTGATTGGAGGGCCTAACAAAGCCTCTGTTTTTTGGGGAACGTTCTGGCTGTGATTAATGTCTTGAATTTTTACTCATAAAACACTGTGAATGCTGATAGATTTCTTGCATTTTTTTTTAATCAAATTCCCAGTTATGATCCTGCATGTTTAAAATATAGGCTAATGATACATTGTCACCTACCATTAGTGATTTGTGAGACATCTTTTTTTCACTTTTTTTTTTTCTTTCCTAGGCCTAATAAAGCTGAAGAATGTAATAGGACATGGCACTTCAATGTCACTGAGATTAAGGTATTTATTTAAATCAAAACACTCATACCGAGTAGGGCTGAGTGCAATTACTTTTGCACATCCTGTATGCAAAATCTGTAACTCATAATGTATCACTCTTAAAGCAGTTTACTGACAGCTATGTTCTTTTAAAGACTCCAAACATTCAGTGTGTGCTTCTGGTATTACTTGAAGCCTGCAGTGCCTATGATGATCAGCAGCCCTTCGTACTTGATTTTGTAGATGTGTGGTTTGACACGTTCAGCTACTTTCTGCAGAAAAAGTCTAGAGAACATAGACTGTGGATCTCCAGTGATAACAAGTACCTGTGAAAAAGAGATTACAGTTAATTCATGTTCTTTGCAAATCATTTTCTGCTGGAAAGCCAGAACTCATAAAATAGGACATAGTTCAGAGTACATTTTGTATGTGTCTTCTTCCAGGGCTGTTACTGAGCATCAGCTGTTTTAAGCCCTTTTCTTCTGCTGGGGCTGCTAAGAGAAATGAAAGTCCTCTCCAATATCTCCAAGCATAGGCACAGATAAGAAAGAGAGGAGGAGCGAAAACTGCAGTGCATTGTCGTCTTGTAGAATTCTTCCTTTTTATTTTATATTTTATTCAGCTGTTTTATAAACAGAGATGTGAGAGTTGAGCCTACAAATGTGAAAAGCTCCATGATTGCACAATTTCTGCAGGACAGTTGAAGGAGGCAGGGGATCAGTATTTTAATACATTGTTTCAGATATTTAGGTATTTGCACCTACCTATCACCTCCAACAACGCCATTTTCAGAATATTGTGGGAAAAGGGCATCTTTCCTTTTTCTGCCAGTAAATGTTTGTCAGGGATGCTTAAAGATGAGGCTTCTGTTTTAGAAAATGTATCAATTTATGTCAATTGTGTAAGAAATAGCTTTTGAGCTCTGCAGGTGCTTTTCATTATCTTTGTTATTTTTAGGATCTTCTGTCAGACATGAGACACTATTGGCCTGATGTGCTTCATTCATCTCTGAATCGCACCCAGTTCTGGTGAGTTCAGACAACACAGTATTTTGGATATTGTTTTACAAAAAGTATATATGAGTTGGGAGTTCTTCAGGTGGAATGTGTACACTGTGTCCAGAGAGGAGCATATGCCTGAGAAGCAGCCTCCTGGACACCACTGAAAGCAGTACCTCTTGACTTCTCAGTCTTATTTAAAAAACAAAACAAAACAAAAAAACCCAAAAAAACAAAAAAACTCTTTTCTTGCTAGAACGCTTGCAAAAAGCAGCTGTTAAAGAGGGGGTTATTGCAGAGCTTTTTGAGAAGTGGAACTTGGAGAGAGGGAGAGAATGTGTTCTCCTTGCCCCCAGGGAGAAGAAGCAGCTGCTGTTGACATATTTAAATCTGAATGGCAGAAGCACTGCTGGGATGTCGCAACTAGCTGCAGGAACAGCTTTTTGGTCTCTTTACCCAGCTTCATTGTGCTGCTGGCCTTTGGAAACTTTTCTTTTGGGCTTCCTCGCAAAGGAGGGAATSGAAAAATAAGATGGATTGGATGGTCCTGGCTACTTTTCTGCAGGCTTCTCTCTTATTATTTATTTTTCTAGTAGCCTAAACGCAGATCAAGTGGGCATTTGCCTAGAGATCAGCTTGCCAGGCTCGTGAGAAGGGAGAAGGAGATTTTGATCTCTCCTGACAACAGTACTGTTTTCCTTCTCCAAGCTTCTTTGTCTTTTTGAACAGTTGGACACTTGGACTGAAGAGAAGTGAGTCGTGGGTATTATTTGTGTTTGCACAGGCTTCGGTTTTAGTGCATTATTTTAAACTAAAAGAAGTGGCAGTTCAAGTTAATTTGCTGCCTTGTGAGCTGGCATCAGCCAAGGTATGGGTATGCAATTTGTTCTTCCAGATCTGCTGTGAAAGCAGTAACATCAGATAATAAGCAGAGTGCATAGCTAGGGGCAGTATCATCTAAAACTATCCCAGCTATTCAGTTAATTCAGTGCCTGGGGAGCTTTCCTTTGGATGACTATTTCCTCCCTGTATCACTGGGAAAAACCTTGAAGGGAATGGCTGTCTCTTTTAGTCTTGTCCTCACTCTACAAAAGGTCCCAGTCCTCAGTCTTAAACTGGTTCCACAAGTGCCTTATGACAGCCTAAACCTGTAATCCTGTCAAAAGCACTTTCAGGTACTTCTCCCGCCACTCCTTTATTCTTGCACTGTGCCAGGGAGAGCATGACTGCCTCTTTCAGTGGTAGCACCAGTCTGCGCTAATTTAAACTGTTCCTGGAATTAGAATAAGAAAAGTGTCTCCTAGAACTAGCACTGACCATGCTGTGACCACCTGTTCATGAAAACAAGTGATTTCATATGAAATAAGTGCATAGCACTCTGTGTTTTACTAATGGAGATATTTTGGTAGGAGGCAGATGTGAGCAAATATAATCGAACTCTTTTTCCTTTCAGTTCAAGGCTAGCTAACAACATTTATTTCAATACCTGGAAATATCATTAGTATAAAAGCAATACAAAGCAGATTATAACACTGTAACTAATACTTTGATTGACAAAGTAATTCAGTCCCTTTTAGTAAGGTGAAAAGTGCACTGTAATTGGCAGCCCTAATTGCAGATTCTGTAAATGAAAACTCTTGAGCCAACTTAAAGCCAATAAAATCCTGTTGTACTTCTTATTTCAGTTAAAAATACGCTATTTAATTCTAAGTTTAAAAAAAATCTTTTTTATTTTAAAATTCCAGTGTGACAGAGATAAGAATCTGTAAGTGGAACTAGTTGATAAGATTTTCATTGTTGTAGACTAAAGACATGTTAATTAGATAAAGAGCATAAGCAGTGTCAAGCAAAATGGATGCTGAATATCACAGCATATCACATCAGGGTTTTTCAAAGACTGTTATAATTACATAGTATCTTTCTTCCTGGATTTACCTCTGACTGTAATCCTGGYTCAATGGGTGAGCTGAGGAATACTTTCTGGGGATTTTAGGATGGCTGTGGGTGCCTCTGTAAAAATAATTGCGTGTCTCCGTTCACCATGTTAACGTACAGACTGTGACAATTGCCACCCAGGAGTTTGAGTTGTACAGGATAGAATGCATTAATACAGGATAAGGGTTATATCTCAAGATTTATAAACTGAAAGCATCCCTTTTAAAGAAGTTTTAGATTAATAATCTTTTGGACCATATCAAAATTTCAGACCAAGAGAACTCCCTTCAGGATCAGCTTACATGTGTGATCTAGTGGAAGGAATCCTCAGACTTTAGCTTATAGGACAGCTGGGTGTCCCTAATCCTCTGCATTTTTGTGGGTAGCACTGCTGTAGGTTTACAGATCTTTCTTCCTACCCTAATAATAAGCCAGTTTTCAAGCTGGGTGGTTTCTACAATCCTCAGACCCACCTAGCATGCTTCCGACTTTGTCTGCCGCATCTGCATGACTTAATGCTTGGGGAAACTCAGTCCTTGCTCTACACAACAGGAAGCAAAATATCTTTGAGTTTCAGCTTCCTTTCCGCAGGGCTGAACTGTACCAGTTTCATTCCTTTGTGTTTTTGCAGCCCCTTAAGACTTCATTTGTAGAACTCAGCCTTGAGCAGTGCAAGCGTAGCATTTATCCTTAACAGTGCTATAGAGAAAATGACAGAGCTAGACAAATTACACAGTAGAACCCAATTGAATACAGTAAGCCCCACTCCTGTGTGCCTGCCAATGTACTTGTGTCCTACAAGGAGGGAAAAAGTCCAGCAAAGTTCTTGACTAGCGTATGGGCTCTGCACTAATGCCTTGCCTATTAATATGAGCAGTACAGAAGGGTGGATGGTCTTTCTGAATACAGTAAACTATGTTCTGTATCCACATGCCACACACACATGAGCTGAGGCTTAAGTGAAATGACCTTGTCTTCTTCTGGCCCACATGAAGGACTTGAATAACACTGAGGCATTAATTCTTTTGATTTCTGAACACAAATTCTTTTTCTTCTTCCCTGGAACCTGTAGCTCCTCCATTTCCTACCCACTTCAGTTTGCATTGAAGTGGAAGAGGTGAAGGTGAAATTTCATATGCGTGTGCTTAATTGTCAGAACCGGGTGCATATTCATCACTCTGCTTTTTCACATGGCTCTGCTGCAAAAATCTGAGTCACACTGTCAAAGGAAGTGTCATCTTGAAGTTGCTGTAATTGTTTTGCAGTGACTCTGAATTAGCTCTCCATTCTGGAAGCTGACAGTACTGATTTGAAAACTTGGGTCGTGTCTGCTCTTGGCCTTCCGCAACTGGTGAAACATTGGCATCGTCTGTGGGTAGCTCTGTGTCTTTTCATTTTGGGAACCCCACAGTCCCATTGCCTGGGCCCTGCAATTAGTCCTAGCTGGACCAAACCTCTCCAATAGCAGTTGCATGTCAGCAGTAACATGCTTCTAGAGCATCATCAGATCTGTGGCTCTCTGTGTCTGCCTTCTTCCTGGAAACAGCAGGAAAATTAAAAACAAGTACTGTGGAAAGCCTGCAAAAGATGGGCACCACATTTTATCCTTAGATTACACACATATGTGCGTATAATCTTTGAAATATATTGGCATCTTGCATGCAAATCCTTGCCTCCAGCTTCTTGCTGTTCCAGTTGCCCTTTGGATTTGACTGTTGTCTGCTTCTGGTCCAAGCTAACTGTCCTATATCTCTTGCCAAATTTGCCTCTAAAAGCGCTTCTATCTTCTTTAAAATTTTAGTCTCCTTTCTCATCAGTGATTTCAAGTACCTTGTCAGGAAATCTGCTGTATGGCCAACTTAAAGTGGAATTTTCCAGGCAATAGACAATTCACTGGACAGGTATTATATGCTTCCATTTGAACCAGACATACTCCAGTTAAAACTTGTTGCACAGTTTTGTTAGTTCTCTGTAACATAAAGCTAAAAGGGCTACCAGGTACCTACTGCAGTCAAAACTGTTTTATGGCTGCTCATGTCCTGAACAAAGAAGTCAGGTTCAGATCAGATGTGTTACAGACAAGATTAGAACACTTCACAAGACTGAATTTGTGAATGTATAGTGAAAATCTTCCAGTAACCCACCTTCCCCCCTTCTTCAAATCTCTTGGGCCTCTGGTTGCTTTATTCATTTTCTGTTCAAAAGTAGTGTTCCAATTTCTCTAGTTTCAAGGATAACTTCTTTAAAGTGCTTTAATTCTTTAAGAAGAATCTTTAGTTTTCATTATGAATGGACAACTCAAAGGCATGCTTTCAGGTGAAAAATAATTGGCCTTGTGCTGCTTAGCTTCTCCATGATGTATTGAGGCATCATAATGTCAGGGAATGCCCTGGTAGGGGCAGGCATTTGTGATTAGATAATAGTTTTTTGTGCATGTCTGCTGAACTGACACCTATTTAACACCAGTGACGCATGAAAATCTGAAAAAAAAACCCTGAAACAAAACAACAGATGTCCATATTAAAGATTATACTGCTTAGTCTTTCAGCAGACTTTAGAATTCATAGGAATATCTTTGGAGCTTTGCCCCATTTTTTCTGTCATATATGAGCTTATATCTGTCATAATATTGCAAGAAATGTTTTCTTTTGCACTCTGTTCCGTGGCATTAGTAGATCTGATAGTGTAATAGATGAAAGACTTCGGAACAGGCCTGTCTGGATACAGCAAGGGGCCAAAGTGAAACTTGAGGCAACAGTCCTATGCCAGCAGCTTGTGCAGTTTCACTGATCCACCCAAAATAAGGGTCAGATTCTTCAGTTCTGAAAATTTTCAGTGCTTTGAAGTTCAGTTAGCATAAAAGTTCCACTAGAAATTATACAAACAAAGGTTAGAAATACGGACTTTTGGGGCAAATTCTTACTGTTCTGACCTCCAAACATCTCTTAGTAATAAAGTAAGAGAACTTTGTATCACTTGAGTGTGATACATATTTATTTCATAAATTTCTTCATTTAAGTATTAAAAAAAAAAATAGCTTATTCAAAAGGAAACCCCTCAGAAAAAGTGATACATTTTGGACTAACTTAATCTCAAGAAGCACCTGAACAGTCATCTTGGCTTGATAAAGTTTTGTCACGCTCTTGTGTCACAGAGTTCTCTTAGTCAGCTTAAGTGTGAAGTAACAATTTATTCCACATCATTATCTTATCACCTCACCTTGCAGTCTTCAGCCTTAAGAAGATAGCTATCTTCTTTTGAAGATATAGAGGGGGAAAAAAAGAATGTTATCCTTTACAGGTGGAGGGCTGAACTATAAATAAGTGACTTTTTGCACAAATATGCAAAATTTACTGCAAAGCAGAATATTGACTCTGGATATTCCAGGCCCATAATAATATTCTAACCATAGAACCATCCTCTCCTTTCTCTTCCACCATTCTTATGTTAATTTGAACAGTCTCTCTTATGCTACTGTCAAAGTTAAGGACAACTCATATTTTTAATAAGACTTATTTTCTTGAAAGAATTATCTCTTAGTCTGATGTTACAAACCACAGTGAGGGATGACTTAGGCTTCTTCCCTACTCTCCTTGTAGGTCTAAAATCTCTTGGAAAATGCTTCTACTAGAAAAAATAAATGTGTTGAAATAACTGAAATGGTAGGAATGGTCTTTTTTTGGTTTTGCTTTTTGCACATGCAGTGTTTTTTGTATGAGATGTCCTACCACATAAATAGCCTTTCAGTTACTTGATTGAAGCATATTGGCTAGCTTGCACAGATCATGTCTCTGCAAATGATGTTTTCTAAAACATAAATTTTGCTTTCCACCTGTAGGAAACATGAGTGGGAGAAGCATGGAACTTGTGCAGCCACACTTCAGATCCTTAATTCTCAGAAGAAGTATTTTGGTAAAGCCCTGGAACTCTATCAACACATTGATCTTAACAGGTGCGTAAATGAACTCCTTGGTCTGCCTCCTACTTCAATCAGTTTCTAGAAGTTTCCAACCTAACTTAAAAAAACAAGTCTAAAAACCTGACAGCAGAGGAGAAATGAGCGTTAGCATAAATTATTTTTAGTACTGGAGTTCAGAGGTAGGGTTGCCTGATGCTGACAGGCATATCTCTGGCTACTTTGGAGCCTGGGGAGTCAACAGCATACTTCACAACATCTTTTTAGACAATGTGAGCCTGTAAATTTTGAGGGCCTTTATCAGATATATCTCACTAACAAAAAAACTCCAGTACCTGTAGACTTCTAAATTAAGTGACAACACTCTCAAACTTCTGAGTCACACTGAGGCCCAAACACTTAGAAAAGACAGTGCTCTGCTCAAAGAAAAGAACAAGCTGCATACAAAACTGTACTGAACAGTCTGGAATAGGCCGAGATTTAACAACAAGAGAGGATGGCCCGAAGGATGAAATTTAGTTGGTGCATAAAGCCCTCTGCTGTCCTTTCAAAAGTGCAAAGGAACAGTAATGTGGCATATGTAGTTGCTTTTTCCTAGGGCTGACTCTTCCTTGTGGTTCCAAAGTCCTGGCAATTCCAGATACAAAAACTTGGTGATCATGTTGTGACTTGTGTAAGCTCTATATGTATGCATTAAGACTGCAGATGAATGCCAAAAGTCCAAGAGTCCTTTCCTGATCAGTGCTTGGCGGTGAGAGAAACATTGGTCTTGGATTTGTAGATCATGAATTGGCTTTCTGTAGAAGATGATAGTACCTAAGAGGAAGAGAAGATAGGTTTTCCGTATTTATCTAGAATTGTGTATGTTAAAAAAAAATCCAGCTCATGTTCTATCACTGTCTGGTTCAAGCAATGTCTTACCACAGTCTTATTCACTTTGCATATGTGGAAAGGAAATATGTCTTTATTCCATCCCCCATCATGTTTTTGTAGAATTTTAATCAGATTTTTCTAGGCACAACACTTAAGAGTCATATGTGCTATTAAAATTAGTAATGTCTGATAAGTCAATTGCCTAAGTAGCTGTGATGGTGTGACTAAAACATTTTACAGATGGTGCAGTGACCAACTATGTGACTCTTTATATCAGCATATGTAACACTGAAAAAGAATAGAGACCGAAAACATGTTGAAGTTAATTGCTTGTAGCACATTCTTCATTGTAAAAATGAACATAATTAATTTAATCTTCACTGAACAGAATAAAGACTGCTAATGTTCTCACTGTTTCTCATGAAAAAATATAAATGAAGTAAGGTAGTGTTATGGTGATTAAAATATTGTCTCCAAAAAAGAAGTTATTAAAAAGAAGACATCATACAGGCTGTTGTAAGAATGACAGAACACTATCCTATTTACTGGCCTGCTTATATCCAGTGTCAAATGACTATGACAAACACACAGACCTTTAGTCAACGGTGTTAAATCTTCGCTGTGCAGGACCTGACTTTGTCAGGGCTGAGCATTATTAGCACTCACTGGATTAAATCCTGAGAGGTACTGAACATTCCCAGTTCTTACTAAAGAAGCTGGGACTTAAGGAGATTCAGCACCTGTTGGGTCCTGAGTCTTGCTGGAATGTTAAAGCTTGTGCTTTCCTCAAGATTGGGTTTAGAGAAATGGGGAAGGTAGGCTACAGATTCTGGAGAGTTAGTTTGTTTCTCTTACATGAGCAGTGTTTCTCTTCAAAAACCTGCTTACTAAGAGACCATGAAAATATTTCTGCCATGGCACTGATAATGCTGATTGAGATCAGCATACCATGTACCTCTTCCTGCATGCCGTGTGCCTCCCAACCCAGCAAGGCTCCCCTGAGGTAGTGCATGAGGATGCACAGAGCCCCTCAGGAGTCCTCCTCAGTCCCTTCCCAATGGCCAGAGCACAAGGGTGTGGCTCGGGGGAATAGGCAGTGATTAAACTGTATCTCCTACCTGGCACTCAACAGGGCATTAGGAAGAGCCAACAAATGAAAACAGTACTTTCCTCTCCCTAGCTATGTCTGAAGACTTGCCTCTTTCAGCTCTTCTGAATAGATAGGGTAGGGAGTTCTTGGTGACCCTGCCAAGTARGGTGGCGAAGAGGCCTCTCAGAAAAGGGAGCCTCACCTAGGCATGGCAGAGGGTGGAGAACAAGCTTCCCTTGCTCCCCCTCATTGTAATGTGTGCCAGGTTCTCACTAAGTCTGTCCATTTACCTAGTGGTTACAAAGTCATATTAGCATACAAGAATTATGGAAAGTGTTTTATCTTTGTTTCAGTTGTCTCCTGAAAGCTGGAATAAAGCCAGGCAGTACGTATTACCAGGTAAGAGGCAATCTTTCATAAAACAAAATCATGCGTATGTACTTTTCTCAGCAGAAGTCAAGTAATTTCTAAAGAGGAAGTGATCTCTTTTAATTGTWTAGTTCTTTAGAGTTGTGCTTTATCTAAGAGTTGTTAACTCACAAATGTGGGAACTGTTGGAAGAGTGCTAATGACTTCTTAATTTATCCAAGCTTTTTAATTTTTCAGATGACTGCCATAAAAGAAGCTCTCTCAAGTTTTTATGGTGTAACACCAAAGATCCAATGTCTTCCTCCAGAAGAGGTAAAAAAATTTAAATAAAACCCCACACAATAACAAAAAAAACTTTTTTTAAAAACAAACCTTGTTTATCAAATAACAAAAGCAAAAAAAAAGAGTAACAGATCTTCAGCATGTGGAAACTTAGGTCTGTGTATTCTTTGTGTTTGCAGCTCTTTGCAAATTAGATATTGCTGAATTCTTAGAGTCAAGTTCAAAAAAATGTTGCCTACGCACTGGCATCATTGAGTTCAGCTTATGTTACTGTTGCCGGAGCCTTTTTTTAATGCATAAATACAACTAATGAAGGAAGTGCCCACTCTTCATCTAATGACCTTGTTGTTAGTATACTTGCCCAGAAAATGGGAGCACTGGGTTTGAAAGCCCTCTTCATCTCAAAGGACTTGAACCTGCATCTCTTTTGCAGCTTTTGGGTGAATGCTGAAACAATCAGGCTAGAGGTGAGGCTGTAGTTGAGTACTCTCTGTTGCTCTTGCTAAACCATAATAACCATGAAGGAAATTCTTAGGACTAACAGCTGCGATTGGAAAGGAGCCTTTGACCGCAAGTCTTGACAAATGTACTACCCATCAAAGTGGTGGTTGTCTTTCCTTCACTGGGAATGGTTCATATATTCTGCTTGAAGAAGTTACTGAGTGAACAGAATCCCTCAGAAGTAAAGCAATTCAGAAGCTTGTCTCTGAGGCTGTTCTCAAAAACCCTACCTGAAGATGTATAAAAAGGCATTTTGAGCTTCAGTGTAGCTCAAGATGACCATAGTCTTTTCTTTCCAGGAACGTTGTCTAAAACTTCCATCTCTCTTTACCTTTCCTTGCCAGTGATTGAGCTGTGAGTCACAATGCAGTGGAAAACATGGTACACAGACAGTGTGCCACTGCCAAAAATACAAGTCCACAAATCTGAACCCAAAGTGCCTTTGAAGAAACAAAATAATACTCCAGACAGTTACATGGGTAGGCTGTGTAGCACTCGCTTTCCTGTTTCAGTGAGGTGTCTCTCTCTCTCTTTTTTTTTTTTTTAAAGGGAGAAGATAGCTCTTCCTCTTACAAGGGGCCCCTTATTTTCTCAGTTTGATAAGTGGTTTACTACAAAACACTTCGCAGAGTTATTGCAAATACACAGACAGCAGTTTTACGAAAACTCGCCAAGATACAGCTGCTGTTGGTGTTTAATAGCTCTTGTGTTGTCGGTTAATTTGCTTTAGCAATGCTCTGAGGCTTTTGTGCTCAGATGTTGCTTTGCGTGAAAAAGAACTATATATTTTGAATTAGTTTTAACTTATATTTAAATTAGTTAAGCACCAAAAGAGTATGGGTTGAATGTCAGTTGCACACTCGCCCATCTCTTGATATTGAAGAAATACAGAGCTAACACAAAACCCAGATTTTAGCTCTGTTTATATTCACTGTAGTTCTACCATTGCTTTTAGTATAATCAGGATACAGTTCAAATTATGTGAAAGTAATTTAACAGTTTGAGTCTCCTGTGCTTAACAGCTGAAGCTAATGGGTGATGGAGAGGAAAAAGGACACTTCAGTTATTTAAAGATGGCCCTTTTCAGAGATTCAGCCTTGTAGTTGCCTGAGGTGGGAGGCTGCCTTATTAGGGACCTCTGATGCCTGAAATATGTTACACATTTGCTGTGTTCTTAGGTTTCTTAAAAACAAACAAACAAACAGAAAAACCCCACTGTCACTTTTCTTTTGTACATAGATTTTGTTCTGCTTAGCAGTTTCAAAAACAATGTTTTCCACATGCACTTCTTCATCACACCTGCCCATTCTTTGGGCTTTTCTCATAATCTCCTTTCCGCATATGGCTTCCATGCCGCCTTTCCTTTTTTATGGCCAACATCTTTCTTCCTCATCTGTCCTGCAGTTCAAAAATGATGTCAGCTGTTTTTGACAGACTGCTTTTCTGTTCTTCTCAGTAAAAGTTTTTGTAAAACTTTTCCTTTCTCTGTTTTGGAGAACTTTATTTGCCTCAATTCCCATCCTGCTATGGAAGGGCTGGTGAAAGGAGGCTTTCCAGATCAGACTTTTCCTTTAATATTCCCAGAATTCAGCCAGAGCTCATCATTAAGATGAACAGCTTCTGTGTACTGTGCAGACTTGATAAATGCTAAGATAATCTGTGTCACAACATTTCATAGTGAGACTTACTAGTCAGATTCCCCAAAACATTACTGAATTGTGATGTTGGAATGTGTTTCCTTGTGTGCTTGTTCCTTAAAGACGAGTGTGTGCTATAAGCTGTTCAGAGTGGATACCTCTATTACCTGTCTCTGCCTCACATTTTTCAAGTGGCAAACCTACAAATAAGCACTACTGTGTACTGTAACTAAGGCAAATATATCTGAAGTATTAGTCTGTTTTCTTCTCCACAACAAGCTGATCTCATTCTTCCTGTCTCTAGGGTGAAAAAGCACAAACAATTGGCCAGATTGAATTCTGCTTCACCAAAAAACTGGAGCTGAAAAACTGCACAGAATCGAAGGGTGGATCCAAGTGGATGCAGGCTGACTTGCAGCTTGGAACGGGGGAGTTGTCTGTCTGCGATGATACTCTCCCTACCTACTATCCTTCACAGGTCCAACGTCACAAGTGAAACCACAAGAGCTTGAAAAACTTTTTAAACAAAAACCCTTTAAGCATTATACCTTAGAAAGCAGTCTTGACTTAGCAATATTACCAAAACCTGTCCATTATCATTGGCGTGCTGTGAGGATTTCTGCTGGAGGCAGAATGTGCTCCTTTTCCTGTTAAAGGATAACGGTCCACATTGTATTATCTGCTACAATAGGCTGAAGTCTTGAATTGTTGTTCTGGTATTGATGGAGTCGGAATCTGATTTCCATTTTTGTCTGGATTTTTTCGGCTCACTTACAGTTGAATCAATGCTGTCTGCCACATTAGCCACTTTCTTCTATTTTTTGCCAGTGCGCCAGGGGGATTAAGCCATCCTTTGTTCCAAAAGGATGCTCATCTCTCTGAGATGAGATGACAATTTCTTGGGAAAAAAATATTGTTATACAGAAGAACTTCGAGACCTGCCTGGAGGTCTTTTTCCAAACCGAATACCCACTGCTTTCTGTAAACTTGCTCTCCAGAAGTACTGAACAGAGGCCACATCCTCTGAGGCATTAAACCTTTTCTTACCCAGAGGTCACTGAGGACCAAAGATGAAAACTTTTGCACAACTTCTTAGTGAATGAAATAACATTCACCAGCTTTTGGCACCTCTGGTTATGGGTGTCTTTCTCAGGACCCCAAGACTCTTTTTATTTGCAGGCTCTCCTATTCTTAGACTTGAGTTTGCCTCAATAAGTCCATACACGCRTGAAGAACTACCAGTCTTACAATTATGTGCTAGTATAGGAAAATAATGTTATGCCATAGAAACATGATATTTGTTCTTAATTTTTCATCTCATCTGAGCATTTAGCACTTCTACACAGGTGTGAGTGCCTGAAATTCATTTAAAAATATGAGATTTTCACATAATCACTTGGTTCCACGAAACAGCTTTTTATAGGGAAAACAGTAAATACTACAAGATTTTCAGTGAAAAGTACAAATGTTGGCAATAGTGCATCTCCATCCAATAATAATTAATTATGTGCAACAAAGCTAAAAGTTTCCAAATGGGACCAAATTTGGATAACAGCCACTATGCAGAGCTGTGTTGATGCAAGTGTCCCAAATTGTCTCTCAAAGAAATTATGGCTCAAGGAACCATCTGTTAGAAAAATGTTACTTGAAAAACATGAAATGCAGTGTTAGGAACAAAAATTACTATGTCATTTTGGTTTTGAAAACCATTCATATATACTCTCATTTTCTGCTGCCACTCTCTCTGTACCACCATTCATTTAAGGGTCTGTTACCTTGCCATTCCAGAATGCTGTCAATTTTTTTGAGTCCTCTCTTTAGAAACCCAGAGCTCTTGCTTTAAAAAAAAGAAAGGAAATACAGTAAAGGAGTGTGTTCTGCACTCCCTTGTGCCTTTCAGGGGAGCGAGGGCTTCTCTTTCAAAATTTGTCTTCCCTCCTAAGAGGGGGAATATACTAACATAATGTATTTTTAAAGTATGCTATACAGCCTTTAAAATCAACCCAGTTGTTCAGGAATAGCCTGTTCTTCCCCCTCCACCATTAGGGTCTTATTAGAAGTATTTGAAATTGATCTTACTGGTCACAAATGGAGAATTTTGAAAGGAAAGGGCTCAGAATGTAACCTGTGGTACCTGGCATATATAGCAATGAATTCACTGTTACTTTAAGTAGGCTCATGTTTTGGGGTGAACTGGCTTCAAGGGCTGTTTGATTATATTAACTCTGATAGGTGGTTTTGAGTGACTTCTGGATGGTAAGGCTGAATTTCCCTGTTAAATCTTTTTTCAACAAAGTCTAACAGGATGACTCCTGCTGTTGATTACGTCTGTAGTGCTCCAGCTGAACTCGGTGGGAACTCTGCATGCATTCTGAGCACACAAAGTTGAATCAAAGACCAGAAATAATCTATTGCTTATCAGTATTGTTTTGGACATGCCTTTCGGAGAGGTAGCAAAACAGGAAAAATATGTTGCTTTTTGGAAATGTTGTGATGATTCAATAGTTTCTCCAGGGTTAGTTTTAATAATTATGTCTCATGTTCTAATAATAAGAGGGAAACTTTGCAGACAGCACTTTCTAAAATTTCAGTATGTATGTATGTTTGTGTGTATATTGAATATAAAAGCACATCTGTTTTCAGCCAAGAGCAGTAGTACTGGATTGCTTTATTCAGGAACTGTGCTGGTATTGTTTAAGAAATTGTCAGTGCTCAAAAGCTAATAAAAAATATATGTATATAATGACAGAAACATGGCCTGCTACTTTTAGAGTCCTATTTAAATTTTTTATTAAGTGTTAAATTCAGAAAAATATATTTTAATTCCATGGTCTTCTAATCAGACTGGGGGTTTTTTTGAAGTTTTTTGATCACCTGTTGTGAGCCCAAATTTAAACAATGTGCTAAATGCATAGAACTGAAAAAATCGATGAAATTGTTCCCTGAGTTTTCTGTTACTGGACTTTGCATATCAGGAGTGAATTCAGGTAAATGGAGTTCTTCCACTTCTGTGTGAGCAATTCCGAGTTTCTCATTGTACCATTTGGGATTCCATGCAGAGCTTTACTCTCTTTTGTTATTGACACTACTGTGTGCCATGATGTGGTTGTAATACTCAGAGGCACAGGACAGAGTTAGGGCACTACAGCTGGGTTAAGCTCCAGAAGGCTGAAATTCCTCTGTTCAGTTCCTGTCTCTGAGACCAACAGCCAGCAGTGTCTGCACACTACTGACCAGCCAGTAATGGGTAACATTAGTGAGGGTGATATATTGATACTGCAATTTTAAATACACACAGTAATAAACAGTACCAGAATTATTAAGTGCCAATGCTATGATGATATCTGTGACGTTAACCTTATGCCCTGATCTGTGCTACCCAGCTCCGTTGTGTTCTGCCTCTTCCTTAGACCCCTGCGCAGGCTGCGGTGGTTGTATTTGCATAACCACTCTGCACAGCAATGGGAAAGGGGAAACTGCGGGCAACCCATGCTCTCCTGCCCCTTGCTCTGTCTGATGGCACTTTAGACATGACATCTTTTACTCCTACCATTTTCACTGTAAAAGCTGTAGGCAGAATGCTCACAGATGTACATTTTATATTCTTAAATGCTCTTTCATCTCTGCCATTAGAAAAGCATGAAAAAGTAGGGAGACTGAGCTAAAGTGCTTGAAAAGGTTAGAAATGTACTTTTTTTTTTGTGGAATCCTTTTGAGATCATTAATATTATTTTTCCTTCTAATCACAAGAATTATCTTTGCCTAGAATAAAACAAAGACTTGATGCAAAAAATAAAAATAAAAATCATTCTCTGCAAAGGACCAGCCCAAGGCTCATGCACTTTAAAAAAATCTCCCCTCAACTCTTTTAAGTAGTACTTAAATGGTGCATAGGTTTTGGATGGACTACATAGAGTGAAAGCCCATTATGAACATGAACTTATAACTCCCATCATAAGCTTTTTAAAGAAACAAACTCATCTGTTCCTCAGTCCTCTTCACAGGTGCCTATCAGTTGCAAGGAAAGCTCAGACTTGGAAGCAATAGTAGAGTTACTGGTTCTTGTACAGATATTTGTTTAATGGAAGCTTGAATCAATAGGCTGGTGGGTTCCTTTAATTGCAGTATAAATTATATATTCTTCTATAATGCCAAATAATGCTTAGGGAGACAAAATTTACTGTACAGCAGTTCCCTGCAGTTCTCAAGTGTAATATATTAATTTAAGCCAAGCAAACAAGTGCAAATACATACTTTAGAAGGAAGTGACACAGCCACTAACAGACTTGGCAGTGAGATGCTCAAAGATAAAGCTGACTCTTGCCAAATAGAGAGTCAGCAAATATAAAAGAGAGTCAGAAACTACCAATGTCTGTGACAGAGTAGATAGCATAACTTCTGTGCACATTTCAACCTAATTTTCTAATGCAAGGAATGTGAGGGAGGTGATAAATTTTAAAACTTTAAGGAGAAACTGCATAATCTGAAATGCGAAAGGGAGAGGAAGGGAGGGATGTAACAAAACCTTCATGCTAAGCAACAACCTGTTACTGAATAAAAAATGATTAATGGATGATAAGTCAAAGTGGGTAGAAAAATAGCCTACAGACTCTTAAGTCCTGTTCTAAGGGATGTACCTGAGGTATTATATTTGCCTCTAACAATGGCTCACACCCAGTTACCAATCCTGGCAATTGCTTTTCATCAGAAAAATATAATTTCATAAATTGGATTGTATATAATTTCAAAAATTGGATTAACACAATTTAAATACTAGAGGTAAAAAAATAAGTGGATATTGGGAGCCCTTAAATATCACTTCAGCTCTGAAAAGTGTCACTCACTTCCTTAAGCATATGGCTGCTTCTTAGAACAAGATAAAATCTATCAGCCTTGAAGATTCAACACAGCCCGGAGAAGTCAGGAGCTTTATTCTTTTCTGCATCATTAAGTAAATTAACTAAATCCCAACAGGGGAGTTGTTTGTACAGTCTCAGTGCTTTAAAACACTAATTCCACAAAGGGACTTTGCCCGTTTCTATCCTATGTTCATGCGCTCTCTCATGCAAAATGCACAGGCATTCCTTGGGGTGGGGGTTAGCACACAGGCTGTCCCCTTTCCAAGGACAGTCCCTTTTCCTAGACCACAGGCAGGTTCTCCTTTCCTTGTTCTCTCGCTCTTTCCCTGGGTTGCCCTGTGCGTTCCTGGGCTGTGTAGTGGCCCAGCTTCAGCCAAGTTGGGAGGGGGGAGTTGGGAGCAGGGGGCTGCAAAAAGCAGCCACCACTGAGTTGTTACACAGATGACCACAGCAGCCTCCTGTGGAAGTGTAGGAYGTGGTTTTGAGCCCCAGTAGGCTAAGAACAGAGGTACCCTGCTTCCTGAACAAATACTGGCTGACCGCTTGGCTGGAACATGGGCACCCCATCTGCCTCGCTACAGACTTTTGAATCAAAGTGTAAGAGCTGTGGCACTTTCTGCTACGCTCAGAGTGATTTGGGAGCACCAGGTGAGCTCTAGGTCCACTCCTATTAGATTGACACCAGAGGGGATTTAGACATGGCTGTAGCCTGTGAATCCCAAAACAGGCAGGAGATAGGTACCTAGACATTCAACCCAGTCAAAAGTGTAACATCTGTAGGCACACAAAGAGACATGTTTTTTGGGTGCCCTGATCTCGCACACAGCTTCATAGCTCAGGCCCCCAAACCTTCTAGCTTAGTGAGGTAAGTTATGACTCAGGACTACATACAAACTGAATGTGAGCCAACTCTTCCCACCAGCAAACAGCTGATCTGCCGCTGCAAAGAGGACAAAAAATAGGAGGAGCCAAGTGAAGGTCTCCCCTTTGGTTCCTAGCGGCAGCAGCTACCCGTTGCCATTGCCCAGCTGTTATGCAGCCCTGTCTCTCAGGCTGGGATGGAGGTGACACGGGCCTCTGGAGTGTCCCCACTCCACGCCCTCAGTGCAGGTCCTGTGGCAGCTGGTGAATGCCTGTGTCCCGGCCCCAGCCATTGCCTGTTGGAAGAAAAAGAGGAAAGAGCCCCTAAGGTGGCAGGAGTGTGGTGCCCAAAGAGGCGGTCAGTACACTGCAGATTAAGTCCAGCAAATGTAAATAGTCTAAATATCTACCAAAGTAAAGAGGCAGGTGCTGGCTCTTGCTGTGAAGAAGGGGGATTTTGGGGGTTGCGTTCTTGAATCCAGCACCTCAGTGCTACTGGGGTTGCGATTTAGGCACCTGYTCTCTGTTTGGATCTGGCTCTGAGCACCACCAAGCCAAGGTCATAGAAGGGTAGTGCTGCTGCTGACAACATTATTGCTGGTTAATGGTGAAAGTGATGATGCAGTGGGAGAATGTCAGGACTTTGCAAGTCACTGTCCCAGCAGTGGAGCAATCAATGACAAGCAACGCTAAGTCTCTTCTAAATTCAGACTGCTTTGCTGCTTAGGCAGCTTCCTTCACAAGGCTTGTCTCACACCTTCCTGTGTGTAACAGTTCCCTGCTGAAGGAAGCTGGGCTGTAGATCACCCAGAGCAGATATAAATAATGCATTTCGGGAAGGA
The DNA here is from genome assembly GCF_003343035.1 of Apteryx rowi. NCBI lineage: Eukaryota > Metazoa > Chordata > Aves > Apterygiformes > Apterygidae > Apteryx > Apteryx rowi. The sequence goes on from NW_020448230.1 coordinate 1,530,544, forward strand.
TTTCAGATTCTTGTGCTTTGGAGATTAAGTGTTTTGGTAAATACAAAATACAGGATAAGTAAAACCTGATGTGAGAGATGCGCAGATTATTTTATATTGATGTGCTGTGGTATTTGTTACTGCTTTCCCCAAAAATACGCTGGGTGGTCACAGATAGGGCAAGGATTAGATAGACCTTGAGAACAACTAAGCCCAGAAATGCGCACAGACTGATGATATGATCCCTGTCAACACATTCAGCACAAAAATCACAGCACTGACATTCAGATGCAGTGCTCAGTTTGAAGGACTGATGTTCCAAAATCTTTTATTTAAAAAAAAGAAGCTAAAATGATCAAACTTGATAAGAAAATTCTTGAGCAGGCTGAAGAATACTATGTGCTGTTTGTAAGAAATACTGTTCTGAGAAGAAGCTCACTTTTTAGGAAACAAGCTGTTTACCTAAGATTTTTCTGTAACTCAAAAAGTTATCGTTTGTATTAAAAACCCATGCTCTGCACATAAAGAAGACAAGCCAAAACAAAATTAACAAGAACTAAAAACATAGCAGTTACACTATAAAAATTATAATCACTATAAACAAGTCTGATGCATCCCAGTAAGTACCTTCTGTTAAATCACTTACTTCTGGCTAGCGTTGTTCATTAAAACTTGTCATTGTCGGCTTCAGTGAGAGGGATTTCTCTTGTTTGCAAAGCTCTCAGCTGAGAGGAAAGACGCTCTGCATCCTCCCGCCAGAGGCATAATGCTCCCTCGTGGCAGGAGAGCTGGTCAGATCACGAGTGCTCTCACTTTAGCCATCACTTTTCCACAGATGCATTTCCCTTGTTGAGATTTCGTAGGTTAAACTGACCACGAAGACTGCATGCGGCCAGATGTCTCGTGCTATCAGTTCCCCAGTGCCAGCTATTGCAGGTTAGTGTCCAAAACCACACTGGGAGGGGAGTGCCCCTTTAGACTTCACCTCCTCATAAACCCTATTTTTCAGGCATTGGCAAATGCCTGTGGCGTGCATTTGTGGCAGGGCTGTGAGCCAGGAGGCTGGCTGACTGAGGGGTGGTTGTTAGGTGAAGTGGGAACAACACTTGTCTCCTGGGTACTCAGATGTTCTCGATTTATTATGCCACTATCCCACTAAAATAACCATTTTATAAGTAACAGCTGTTCATGCTGTTATTACAAAGCAATCTCTCGAGTTACATCTCTCAAAGTAACCAAACCTGTAATGAAGATATTCTAGTGGAGAGTATCTCCACTAGAGATGAAGATATCTCTYGTGGAGAAAAATCTCTTACCACGCATTGAATAAAAACATATGAAATACCTTTTTTTTTTCCTGGAAGTCTTTCTATTAGCCTTTTGTTTTGAGACATTTTGAATGCTATGATTGCAGGAGGTCTGGAAGAAGGTAGGTGTACTCATCAATAGCTTTTAATCATTTATTTGTTATGTCTTCTATTCTAGAGCTACAATTAAACTGTTCTGGCTGATGGCATCTGTTTTTTTGGCAAGTCTGACTGATTAACAGGCCTGCTGTCATACTCACACCTGACCAAGAACCATGTCTCAAAAAATTAATTGAAAAAGATGGCAAAAATGGATATTCACTAAATCAGTTAACAGTCTGGGACCTACATTATTATTTAAACAGAAAAATTACTTGGATAGTGTCAACTATCTGGGCAGATGAGAACACTGGGAAATTGGAATATCTGCTTTTTTTTACTTAGCTCTGCTGCTGTCCCCTTGTAAGTGAAATTCGACTTAAAGTTTGATGACTGATGACTGTTTGATGACTGAAGTCCCACACAAAGTAAGTGGGACTTCCATGAGCTTGCTGTTTGCATCCTCTCAAGGTCTGGGCAAGCAATTAGAGTCTAAATGCTTAAAAATAGCTTGGCTTTTGGAGGCAATCAGGACATCTGGTCCCTGCAGTGGAATTGAAACCCTGACTTGAGCAGCCGAGCTCCTCAGGCAGTACCCATGCTTACATAGTATACATAATATACATATTGCTTTATACTGTAGACCCAAAGGAGGTCAGATCAGAGGGTGGTGCCATAAGCTGAGCCTCCTGTCTGTGGCCATGCACAGCCCAGGCTTTGTGGGTATCTTTAGGGAAAGATCTGGTACGGCTGTAGCAAGCTAAGCCTGACTTATCCCAGAGCTGCATGGCTGTACATGGCCCAGGTCAGCGCAGATAGGGATGGGGACCCACCTGGGTCACTCCCAGTCCTCCCCATTCCTGCATATCGGCTTCCCCTGGAGGCCAGGGCCAGCTCCAGGTGTGCCGGTTGTCCCCCAGCAATTGTGCAGACTGAGACTCTCCTTTGCCCCAGAAAGGAGCAGTGGGGTTGCTTCCCTGTCCCCACAGACGAGGAGGTGTTGGTGGTGCAGTGCCCACGCATGCCTCCGCACAGCCCATGCGGCAGGCTTGGGGTGTGGAGGCTGCACAGGGGTGCRCGAGCTGCCGGGCTAGTCCTGCCTGGCCTCTGCCACAGCACTGCTGTGGACCCCTAGCTAGCCCACAGGCTTGGGAGTGCACCAGCTGGCTTGGAGAGCGGGCTTTTGGCTATGTGGTGCAGGCAGCCATGGTGCGTTGTGCAGCTGGTGAGCTGACGCTGCTCAGCTTTCCACTGCGGATGCCTCCTCCGGGAACTGCAGAGGGGTAATTAATGCGATAGCTGGGCTGAGCCTTATACCCAGCCCCTTCCCAGGGTGGCATGGGGGCATGCCAGGCTGGTGGTCCTCCCTTCCTAGGTATTTTGGGTTTAAACAGGTATTGAAGCACTGGGCAGGAGCCAGGACAGCGCTGGCTGGTGTGAGTACTGACTGCCCAAGCTGTGCGGCACAGCCATCCTCCTCTGGTCACCCCGGAAAAGTTTCTGCTGTTGTAAACAGCTGCTGGAGAAAATGCAGAAGTAGGTTTTAGAAGCAGAGATGGGAATCCAGGACTTCCCACTGCTTTAAGCAATTGTGGCTGGTTTTCTTCCCAGTTGCACAAGAAGGGACTCAGAGGGGCCTCCTTACAAAACAGCCCCCTGTCTGGTGGTTTGGGCACTCACAGGGGAAAAAAAGGATCCACTGTCCCTATTTTAGTCTGCAGAGGGAAGAGGGCAGCAGCCTCCTCTCCCATGGCTTGAACCAGTCTTCCACTCGCCAGCGGCTCGTACAACACCAGCACCTGAATTTCCTGCTCTGTACTAAAARTGATGGCTACTGTCTTTAGTGAGGAGCTTCATCCCATCTGCATAGGTGAGATGGGCTGTCAGGACAGCCTGAGGCCCCACTTGTAGGTGAAGGAATGAACCGGCCAGGCAGGAGAGGGGCAGGTGCCAAGTTTCTCCGCCTCACCCGGGCAGGCCACCTGCAGGAGGAAACTTCTAAGTGCCTGGGGYACATCAAAGTGCAATGGTGGGAGTGAGGACCTTGCAGGACTAGGTGACAGGTGACCCAGTTTCCTAAGATCAGATTTTTTAATTTTTTTTTTGCATGCCTAAATTCCTTCAAATCTCACRAGAGGCAGCCATCCTTTTTTTGGATCCCACACTTCAAATTTGATAAGCAATGTTTCTGAGCTTTTCACTTCTCCAGCTGAACTCTACTGGAAGCCACCAGTGGACAGTGGTGGAAATTTTAATTACTGGCAGCTTGTTTTATAAGTCACAGAGAGCCAGATGGAGCAAATTCCATAATCCTAAAATATAAACGATGTATTCTTTAATACAAATTCTGAAGTCCCTTCAGATTTGCAAATTAGGCAGTTAATAGCTTTTCATTTTAGACACACTGAACACTGTAATAACCTGATGTCATTTTGAACATAGTGATTAGTATTCTGTTTACAAGACAAATGGAGACTCATTACAGTCAATCAGAGAAGAAGAATTACATGAACTTAATTTGCAGGTATTTATCTCAGTTTCTCAAACAAATATTTTACTAGATATTTTGAAAGAAAAAAGAACTTCCTTGTTATTCTGTAAAGGTACTGCCTTCTTCATAAAGAATTTCTAATGAGATCTCTTTTCAATCCTACTGTTTTATGGTAATCTGACTACTATGTCACCATACATCACTGTAAAATGAAACAGGCACTGTGACGATATATCTCATATTGGCAATTTCTTATCAATCTATTTTAAGCTTTTGCCTTTGTGATGATTTGAATGAAAGAAGATTTTACTCTAGATCATGCAATAGGAACTGATTCAGCAGCCAGTGACTTCCAGTAGACTGTGCAGAAAAAAAAAAACAAGCAAGAAAAAGTAATATTTGATATGCTTAATTTGTCATGTTTGCTTAATGTGGAAAACGTGGGAATTTTCCAGCAATTTAGGCTCAGTGACATAAGGAATACAAAGTACACTTAATTAAATACACACAGATTCAATTTTTTATGATTCCAACTCCACTCCCAATTTTCTGTAAGTTTTGTACTGTCTTTATATTTTTGTGCAATGTAAGAAGACAGCCAAAAGCGAATTACCAGTGCTGGGGTAATACTAATACATTGTAGCCAAGGAATTGGAATTAAATTATTTCCCCTCAGCCAAGGATTTCAGAGTGAAATATTCAGTAGCATCATGCCTGGCTTTAGAGAAAGTAAGTCATACACTGCGGCTGCTTTTCAGAAACTTTTTTAGCATTTCTTTTTCTGAAGCTCTTTACAGCACAGCAACCCAACGCTATTGGCCTCAGTTATAGCATTAGAGGCTTCTATTGCTTTAAGCAAAGTTTTATTACTGGTTGAACAAATTGCAGCCAGACTTTGCTAATCAATAACCTTTGCATCATGAATGACTTACAGTAAAGTTCCTGTTTCATCTCCCTGTTTTCAGTAACAGCAATCTTTTCTTCTAGGTTTGTTGGCATTATTCATATTTACGCTGAGTTGGGTTCTTTTTGTACTCATTCTTTATGAAGATATCGTTTCCATGACCACTCCCTGAAATCTTAAAAAAACACTCAATTTTTGTTAAGAGATGTTGGTATTCCAAGACAACTCAAAGTTGTATTTAAGTATCAGAGCAGAAAGCTTTGCAGAGAAAAAAACATGCTAATGAGGTAGTTTTGCCTTATAAAAGTAGTTACATTTTCATAGGAAGAAGGCAGCAGTTTTGTCTTCATTTTCTTCATTCCATGCAGTGAGTTAGATATAAAGATTCTGAGATAGTGAGCATGCCTTGATGCAGTCTCATTGCACCAGACAGTTTATCACCAGATTTTCTTCTGGGTTTTATATACTTAATTGAATTAACTACCATGTGAGCTGCTCTCAGAAGCATTTCAGGCTAGTTTAAAATAGGGAAAAAATGTATACCTAGTGTCATTGACAATAAGTAGTTCATTCTCTTTGCATCTTAGATTCTCCTAGTTGTGAATTTTTTTGAAACATTTTGGTTTTGGGAAACCTTTTCTAATTTGTCAGGTGAAAAGTGGGAATTGGTCAGAACAAGAAACCCTCAAACCAGTTGACATGCCAGTCTTGTTCACGATGGCAAGAGAAAATTTGTTTCAGAAGTTATCCAAAACACTTTTGAATCTCAGTTGCTCACATTGTAGTCATTGGCTACATTTTTATTCTGGCTTGGAAGAACAACTTCCCAACCTGACCATTTTCTGCAAGTCAGAATCTTTATTTTCCGGTGAGCCTTGTCTAGAAGTGCAACTTCTAGACTTTAGCAACCATTAGAAAGTATTCCCAAGGTAGCCAAGATATCTGCAATTCCAAGAGTATTTAGGGCCGTGCTTTATTTTGTAATTGGATTAAAGCCTCAGTTATATTTCAGACAACTCAATTCTGAAATTTTGGGCCTATTTGTTCTAACCTGAACTTCTGTTGAGTTTACCCTTTTTACCCTGGTTTGTATAGATGGAAGAAAGAAACAGAAAGACCAAGAGATTTGCTGCAGCTTACACAGAGAGTTAAAAACCAGGCATGACCAGAATCTGGTTTAGTCCTACATATATTAGGCAAAATTAGATTTTCAGCAATATTTGCTCTCTTCTGTTGCACAGCATTGTTAGGCGTTTGGCAGAAGGCTGGGTTGTGTGACAGAGAGCTGAGTTATAAATAATGTTTTGTGCCTACAGGTGCTGCTTTACAAATAAAATGACTGCAGGAGAAATACAGAACTCTGCAAGTAAAGTGCCACATATCTGATTTCAAAATGTGCTAATTTATAACTTCAAGGCAAGTCAGTATGCATTTTTAGAGCACTTTTAAGAAGGCTCTTAGTTCAGGTATTGTGTTTTGCTCGAGTGATGTGTATTACCCATGTGGAGATGAATTTGCGCTGTCTTTGAAAACCTTGTAAACTAGAGTTGGTTGAAATGTTTTGCAACTAAAAGAAATTCCATTCAAATAAACTGTACTGTCCAGTCATTTTGCAGAGTGTGTCTTGATGCTGCACCCACCAACTAAGAACTTTGGGTCCTGGGAAAAAGTTCTTAAATTTCATGGAGACGCTGCTCCCACAGAAATTTCTGTTCTGCTTGATTTGGCATATTAAGGAATGGAAAACTTTCCTTCTTAGCACGTAGAATAAGGTCTTGTACCTGGCTGTCCCAAAAACTGAGATCCTACCTAGAGGCCACGAAGCCTGACGCATGTGTGTGCAGCCCTCCTCCCGCAAATGTCAGCAGAGATTGCACCATCTGTCCAAAGCTAGAATTTCAGCAAAGCCATTTTCACGAGAGTTTTGCAAGAGGTTTGAGGTTTTCTCCAAAATAAATTCTACGCTCTGAAAGTTGCTGTGAGGCAGGAGATTGTTTTGCAGCTGAGAGCAAATGCCAGTTTGCGGTAAGCAACCATTCTCCTGGCAGACGTTTTGGTGTTGATTCTAAGGCTTTGAGTGTCAGAGGTTTGAAAACAGCAGATTAACAAGGATTAATCTGATCAATAAGATTTGCAGAGAAAGAAGTAAATGAACAGAAGAACTTTGTGATAACTTTTTGCTTGTTTTGTGAAAACTAATGAAGTAGCAAAGAGCATGATGAATAGGCTCAGCAAAGCCTGAAGTAGGTGCTTTATTCCACTGGTAATCTATGGTGGAGCCTGGATGTTTTGATCAAGAACAGATTTCCTTGGTTGCAACCGAGCAGAGCAGGAGCTAAGGGAGGAAAATTGTCTCTATTAAAGCTATTTAGAGAGTGCTGTCTGAGAGATCTAGTAATTAAATATATATCTAACGCAGGGCAGCTGTTTGCTTGGAGGGGTTTCTGCTACATGACTTAGCTATCTGGTCATGTTATTGAAAGATAATACAGTCACAGAAATGGTTTAAATTGCTTTCTGTAAGAAACTTCTAGTCAATCATGTCACAGTAATGTCACAAGGCAAACTGCAGCAAAATTTATAAAATGTTTTGCAAAGGATTAAGGATGACCTTAGAGTCATAAACAATGCTTGTCTATTTTTAGTGATACAGAGCTCTCATATTTATTCAGGTAAGCCTTTGCCTCTCCAGTGATAACAGACAGGTGATTAAGACACTATTTGAAAATAATATAATGTCTCATGTGCCTCCTTCTCATATGCTACCCATTAAGGATAATATTTCTTTTTTTTTTTTTTTCAACAGCCTACTGTGAAGCTTTGTTATTGCTTATAATGAGGTTGGTGGTATTATAGTGGAAGTTGCATCAGCAGCTACTAAAATCAGAATATACTGACATAAGAAATTAATATTTTCCAAATTCCATTTAACTGAGCTGGATGAAGATTTAAAGATATATATAGGACTTACATTGATCTTCTTGAGGCATCATCTTTAAAGAAATGATAGATGTGTAATTATTTCTGGAACATTTAAGCTAGCAGTTACTTTAGGTATAAGCTAGAAGTTACTTTAGATATTTAAGCAGAGGAAGCATTTTTAGTAGTAATAGTAAGTATTTAAAACACCATAAGTCTGTGATGTAAGAACCCAAGTATTTGAAAAAACTGAAAATTCTAAGATAAAGCTAAGTTTTAAGAATAATTTAAAGGTTGAAAATATGCACATTCACAGTGATAGTAGCTAAAACAGCTCTTCTCCCCTTAGACAATAAGCAGGTCAGCCATCATTATGGTGTGAAAATCAGATGAGGATAAATTAGAGACACGTGATGACCACATGTGTAACAGCTATATTGAAGAAGGTGCCTAAGARCACAGACCTGAATGTTGTTACAGAACTGCTGTGGCAACCTTTGTTAAATAATATTTGCATAATAATCAACCTTGGGTTAATTGTCAAAAAAAGGATTATAAAGGTGGGAATGGAATGAGAGGAAACAAAGATAAGCATACCCAGCACAAATTATTTTCTAAACTTCTGGTGACTTCAGGTAATATTGAACTCCTTGTAGTTCTCTTTTTTTGCCTAATTTCTATCCACCTATATCCCAATGACCTTTTCTATTCAAAATTAAAAAACCCAAACCTTAAGTGGAACACCTTTTAAGGAGCTCGGAAGGAATGAGGCAAAATTAGTTTCTGAAAAACTGATTGTGCCCTTTTTTGGAAAAGAGCTAGATTCCACCCTCCATTATATCTATGCAGTTAAAGCAGAACAGAATGTGCCCACTAATTTTATAATTGGGCTCATGCTACCAGCAGAGTAATTCTGGTCCCTTTGATTTTGTCTTCTGCTATAGGTTTATGGGCTAGAAATGAGGTATATAGCAGAAATTAGTTGCTAGCATGAAGTATTTGTCAACATAATTCTATATTTGGTTTCATAGAAGTATATGAACTGCCAAAACACTTGAAGGATATTAATCTAAGTAATTCTGTTCAGTTGTATAACTACAATTCTGTGTTCACTACATGCTTAGAGCAAGTCTGGCCTGCCAGAGAGCTTTAGCTTCTCTACCTCTGCTCTTAAATGCAAGAGGTGGAACCAGCTCATATGGTCCAGGCTGTACAGGTGACCCCGGAGGTCACTTGTATTCATCATGAGGCCATCAAATTCAGGAGATTATCCATAAGGACTAATTATTGTCTCAGCAATAGTATAAATCTTAAAGCATCTCAGCAAGAACACAATACTTTTTCAATAGTTGGAACAGAATATTAGATACAACAGGAAGGAAGCAGAATAATGACTGTTTCTCATCACGTTAATAGCACTTTCTCCTTTTCAAGCCAAAACTCAAATATCAATAGAGATCATTAAGGCAATGTGAATCTGGAACTAAGTGCTATGTTTTCTCTTGAGCAAGCCAATCATTCTCTTGCCTGTACATATCTGTGGCTCAGCAGTCCCAAGATCTCTCTCATTTAATAACAAACTTTTACTGCGTTTCAGTCCAATATGGACAATACACATTGTTGTAAATCATGTAGGGATTTCAAACTATTTTAGAAATACTGTCTAAACAAAAAAAATGTTGGGTACAACACTGACCAGGCTAACTAGACTGAGATTGCTTGAGCTGTATGCAGTTTTATGTCTGTGGGTCTGAGGCAGTCAGGGCTTTTTCTGGGTGTGAAGGGAACACTTGTATAGTGACAGGTTTTATTTTTCCTGAAAAGATGTTTTTGATTTCACCAAATTCAAAATCAGGATATCTAGAAAAAATTAGTCATACATCACAACAGACTCTCCAGAACATATGTCTGGTCTCTGTTCCTTCTAGAATTTAGAGGACAAGACTTTTTAATAAATCTGATCTTTTTGGTAATGATACAAAATACTTACATTAATGTAGTGCAGTATTTAAGTGACTCAGTGCAAGATACTGTAGAATTATTTACACAGAAAAATAATTTTTAAACAGTTTTGTGACTGCAGTAATATTAGGGTACATATAAAGTCAAGTCATTAAAACTCACTATTTTCCTTGCTGTATTTCTGGCAGACCCTGAAAATGCTAAATCATCTGATAAAGGGACTCCTTTCTTTCAATGTTGAGTCCTATTCATAGAGTCCTCAATCAAGTCATTAAACTTCAAATCTTTTGAGGATTTCCAAGCATCATTTTCCCTGACTGTACCTGATTGTTACCACTATGAGTAGTACTACTCAGTAGTACTAGGAAAGTGTGTGTATGTATAAAACTGGTCCAAGAGCTAAAAAAAGGACCTTGATTTCAGCTTGAACAGAGATGGCTTATATAGCAATTTCACTTGATTGTGGTTAAACAGTGGACTTAGGAGTCCTTTATTTGATAGAAATTCTTGCTTACTTTCTGTGTAGTAAACCTAGTTTTACAGTCTTTTAGTTGTAATATGCTCTGATCCTACGATCCGACCTGGTCTTAAAACTTATTTGCAAGGTCAGCAGAGGCAGGATCTAATCCTACTTTGACCATACAGATGTACTGCATGATATTGCTGCCTGAAGACTGCTTACGGTGGTTAAACAAAGCCTGAAATTAGGACAACTTCTGTGGGAAGACTGAGGATCTGTGAGACAGAGCAATATCTATGATCCATACAAGTGAAAAAATACTTCAGTTAATGCTGAGTGAAAGCATGAGATCACAGTGACTTGAAAAAAACAAAATACTGTTGTAAAGGTGATGGTAAGGAAATGTTATGTGAAAAAACAACACAAATACTTACAAACTCCCTCTACAAGGGGATATTTTGTCATTTGTGAGATTGGAAAGGAGTTTCACATCTAGCCTTTAAGGTCTTAAGCATTTGTCCAGATTCACAAGGCACCTTAGGTGCCATCCTACCCAACTCTTAGACATGTGACTGAGTTTGGTAGCTCGGCTCCCCGCATAGTGCAGGGGAGTGGGACTCACAAAGACACTCTGCTAGACACTTTCATTCACAGCTCAGCTAGAATCAGGGCTGTCCTTGCCTTCCTTTTATTTAACAGCTAAGGAGCTAAAACACTCACTGAGGATGTAAGGATAGCTCCTTTTTTTTGCCCAATGAGATCCATATTTCCTACAACTCCTGAAAGTCCCCTACTTGGCAAGCCAGTCTGGATTGCATTGTTTCAACTGTTAGTGTTGTTATTTCCCTTTGCACTACATCAACACTCCTTGCTGACAGGACTGGGTCTCAGGACTCCTGTCCATCTGCTGAATGTCTGAGACACTAAATATAGTCATTAATTGTCTCTTCCCAACTTCTCAGTGAATTTTTAGCTGTTTTACACAGGGTAAGCAGCTTTTTCAGAAAGACCAAGTATTCCTCCACTCAGAGATAAACAAATAAGGACATTTTCCAGTGTGTGGAGGGTAAGAAGTGTGGGTTAAAATATCTTCAGGGCAAAGAGGTGGCTGAAGGCCTGCCATTCTGAAAAGGAAAGGCAATTCAAGTAATGCACTTTTTCTTTCTTTTTTTCAGCTGCTCAGAAGACATTTTCATATAAATGAACAAGGTGCAGGGTAAAAAAAACTTGAGTTAGCATTGTAGATACAGTAATAGGTACATGTCAGCTTATCTGGAGACTCTCATCTTTTCATAATTGTTATTTTATTACAGGTAAACATTATTTTTCCTGTCTCCCTGTGCTTTTCTTCTTCTTTTTTTTTTTTTAAATCTTATAAAGAATGTCACTCTGCAATGAAAATAATTTAGAATCCAGTTTCCCTTCATTGAACTGTGACACATGATCCCAGAAAACTTACAAATGCTTTATATCAGTTGGAAGGAAGGAAAGAGACTTAGTAAATCTTTCATTGGAAAAATCCATAGCCTTAGGTTCAACAGCCTTGGGAATGAGAACTTGTTACAGGTGTATCAGGCAGCCCGTGTCCAGTGGAAAACACAAAGCTGAAAGAAGGTTCATCTGGTGTTCCTTAAACTGCCAGGTCCCTGGGCAGAGCATGTAGGAGCAGAGGYGGAAAGTAGGAGCTCCCTTGGGTCAAAGGCAGTATGGAAAAGGGATCAGTGCAGCCAGCTGCTGGTGAAGGACAAGGGAAGAGAGCTGTTGAGTGTGGGATTCCTGTGAAAAGGAGCACAGGACTTTTATCAACATTAAAAAGGCCCTAAAGTCCTTACCAGTGACATTCTTAAGGATGGTCCAGGTTAGCTGAACAGCTGAGCATTTATTGTTAATTCCCAACGTTAGCCTCAAAAATCAGCTGAAGGCAATTATTCTGTGTAGGAGTTAATTAGGCCCAGAAGACACAAGTAGGCGTAATGAAGCTGAAATGGGGAAATGTTAGACCTGTGAGAAAATCAACATGAGTGTGGATATATTAAATGAAGCTGGGGAATAAGGGAGGAATTATCCCTTGCATTTTGTTTTATTGCTTATGGAAGATGGATGGAAATGCTATCAGGAACTTTTACCAAACTGTTACAGATTTAAATTGATTGAGAGCCTGTGCAATCCAGCTAAACTTGAACCTTTTGTTCTAATTCTTTCTGCTGCAACCTTGGTTTTATACAAGCTAGCTAAACCTTGAAAAGCAAATTGCAGGTCTCGTGGGTAACAGCAGCTCAGAGCCTGCAACATACTCTACGTATCTGTTTGAACAGCTCTAATGAAGCCAGGGGAGCTTTGTTTGGAAATCTAGAAGCACAACTGCTCTTGTAGCCTTCTGCTCTTTGCAGAGAAAAATCATGCCTTATTTACGCAGTCAAAGCTAAGACCTTTGGTTTGTCTCTGCTAGCTCATCACCCTGTGTTCTCTAGTTGAGTACTGCTACTGAAGTACAACAACTAGCCTTTCATCATTGCTGGTCTACTTTTTGTCTTTTTTTGTAAATCCTTGGCCAGATAATAGTCAGGGTCATATGGTCTCCTGTTTCTAAGGCTTTGAAATTTTCATGGAGGATGCCTTAAAAATTATTTATGATAATAAATTCTGCCATTCTTCTCACAGAACAATTATGTTTCTTTTCTACGAGAAGTAAGCTTTTATTGATCAGTACTCGTACAGCAGTTTCGGTAGGTTTTTGCTTTTCATGCCTTGCTTCAAAATTTATGCTTTCAGTTTTTTCTGAGAAATAAGACAGTCAGCTAGTGACATAATGGTTCTTGAAGTAGAAGAGGAAAACAATAATTTATAATGGGACATTAAACATAAGCCAAATATAAAATTCTACCATAGATTTCATTTTCAGTCAAGAAAAACAGCTAAATATCAGAACAAATTTATTAATCTATACTTGTATCAGACCTTTTCAAACTCTATAAGTAGCAGATATAGCAAATAGATGATAAAGAAAGCTAAGGARGTCAGTAACTCAGAACATGGATTTTTTTTTTGCTAATAATTGTTAAGAGAAATAGCATACAATAGAATAATTCTTAGCTAGTAAAACAAACCACTACAAGTTGCTATTACTGTACTAAACTTTAACATTCATCTGAATCAAAATAGCAGCAACCTAGTGCRTATCTGAATGACACCCCCACAGAYCAGATTTGAGACTGATTGTATGCCTGAACCCTGTGCTTCTTCCCCTACGAATGCTCTTTGCTTTTCCTTCAGCACCAGATGYGCAGCCTGTTTGCAGTGAGCAGGTCTCCAAGGGGATAGACACTTCTGAAGCAGCAGGGAAACAATTGCTAGAGCAGTCTCAGGAGACTTTTTTCCTGGAAAACTCCAGCCCACAAAGTACAGGAATAAGCTACCAGCACTAAAGCCACAAGAGCTTTCCTTCCTCTCTAGAGGCCAGGAGCAGCTGGAGGCCAGGTGGGGGCTGTTCCTCACCCAGGGGGCCCTCCTTGCACTAATGAGGAGCTACAAAGGGCAGAATGGGCCAGCAGGGAGCTCTCTGCTTCTCCTGCTGTGGTCTCCTGCATGGTTGGTGCTGTCTCTGTGCACAGAGGCAGTGTTCTGCCTGGGGTAGGAGAGTTTTCTGTGCATGTGTAGCAAAGTATGTTGTCAATATGTATTCTTGGAGCTGTTGTATTTTTGAGCTCTGACCTGTGAGAAAGCGGCTTTGAGCAGCCCCATATCTTCCTTGCTCCTGAGGTAGGAGAAGAAGGGGAACCAGAGGTAAGAAGGAATGTGCTACCATCCTAGTTTATTCATCTTGAGAAGATGTTGACCAGCACATGGGGTGCTGGAAAATATGAGCTCTGCTCAAGCAGGCTTGCTGCTTTTATCTTATACATCATGCTGTCATGCTGCAGGCAGGAGTGGGGACAGAGGCTGGCCTGTGTGGCATGACTGGCTCACCTGTAGCCACCACGCCCTAGCCTGGTTTGCTACTGTCCTGCCAGTAGGCGGGATTTTCAGTTTGGGCATATAACTTCTTGCTACGGGAAGTACTTGCCTACCTTGTTATGTTCTTTTTGGAAAGAGTCGGCTATAATGCTTTGTCTTTCTCTGCCAGTGGGTAGGACAACTGATAAACGTTTTTTTTCCCTTGTGCAGTATGATTCTAGTTTAGCCATTGAGCTGCCTTTTTTTTTGTGTGTGTGTGTGTGCGCATTTTAAGAAAAATGAAATGTGAGTAATGTGAGCGTGGTACACAGTTGTGCTGTGTTGCCTGAGCTTTCTGTTCACTCTCACAATGTGACAAGATGTAGCTCTGGTCTATAGCTTTCTACCCCTAGCTATCCCCTCCTGCTGTTGCCTCTGCTAATAGCAATGGTGGTGATAAGGGGGAATCTTTCCTGGAATTGCACAATTGATCAGGTGCAGGTTGGGCTACAACTTAAAAAGCCTTCGATGACCACCTACAATATGCTTTATTTCTTGAACCTGGATATTTAAGGCTGTACCTCTATAATCTTGCATATTTGTCTGGCCAAATAAGCAGCTACTAAGGTATTTATTGAGGAAAGTAATCAAAATGCATCATGTGATATATTTAAAAAAAAAATACTGCTTTGCATTTCTTCTGTTTTGCATGCTTAAACTTCAAAACACCAAACAAATTGCTTATAAAAATTGTGTTCTCAATGATCTGATCCTGTAGGAACCAAACACCTGCACTGCTKATTAAAATCACCAGAAGCTATATTTGGTACTGCATAGGATTAGAATAATTTTATTATGCACTTCATTTTCAAGCTGAAGTCATCTTTGAAGGGGGTGAAATCATATTGCATGTTCTTTCGGGGTTAGAAGCTCTTGATTTCCTATTCCCTTTGTGTGTATGCTTTCTGCATGCTTCACTGCTTTGAATGTGATGACTCCTATTTGATTGAGATGTAATAATTCTATTTGAAATTAAGGACACTTGATGTTGCAAAGACCCTGTAAAAATAGAGGGTTGGTGCTGTTTGAATAGATTTTATTAGTTTCCTGCCTGTAGATTAGATTTCTCGAAGAGGAATTTGTGAAGTAGTAATATGTCACAATGACTTCAGTCAATACTAGAATTACTCTTGTTCTGAGTGGGCATGATTTATGGAGTGAAGACTGACCAGCATGCAGAATTCAGTCCTAAGTAACTCAAGAACTGAATCCTCCAGCATCCTAATCCTTATATCCACTCAAGGGAGTGGGTTCCTGAAATTTGCCACATGAGACTTCTGAATTTTTTGCTAGTCTGCTGTTCCCGCAAATATTTTCTTGTGTGTGTGCAACTACAGTTGCTAAGTTTATTGTGCATCTGTTAAACATTAAAACATCAAACAAATTGCTAAACATCAAAACTGCTAAACATTAGCAGAGCTTTTGTCCATTTGTGTAGACACACTAAAGGGAAAGTGGGCAGTTAGTGAATGTAACATGCTATATTTAAGTATTGTTTAGCCTCATGTAGAATAGTCTTTTGCCTGAGACTTTTCTATTTTTCTTATTGTAAATTGAATCTTCTTTTAGAAGCACTTTAATGTACGGTTATTATCTTGATGGTGTTTTATTAGAGTGTATCTTTCTGTAATCTTTTAGCAGAATCTAAATGAAAAGGTGTCTAAAAGTGAACTGGAGCTCTTGTCCTCATTCACTTAAAATGTTCGTGTCATGTTACTGGGTAAATTACTGTGTGGCTTTCTATGACTCAGTGTGTAATCTTTTGTCACATTAACATTGCCATTACTGTTGATTATGTTTGAGAAGCATTGCTTGCAATCTTCTGATATTTCATTATATACATCTAGGCAATTTTACCTTCTCTGCCATCATAATGTTTTCCAGGCTACTTGCTCAATTTTCTTTCTGTAATATAAGCTTAGATGTGAATTCCAGTAGTTTTTTTCTTTTGTAATTTTGAAAGTTTGAAGAGGAAAACTAGTTCCTGAGCATTCTGTTACCAGAATAACATTATTCTCTTTATATCTCTGTATTTGAAATAGCTAGTGTTAATTTCGTGAGGTAATTGGGTTGAAGAAAAGCACCTTGATTTGCTTGTACTTCTAAATGTAACGACTGACAGAAATGGTGAGCTGTGCAAGAGCAGTCTCTTCTGTTAGTGAATATTAACTAATACCTAAGTGCATTTCTTGGACACAGTTCTCTCTACATACGCTGGAGTTAGACAGATGGTCTTACTCTCTTTCAGTACAGCTGTTCTTCAATGACATATGCAAAATATGGATTTGTCACCTAGCATTTCATTGGCGTTCCTGCCTGACACATTGATCTGTGCTTCCTTTCTGCACAGCCTGATTGAGATAGGGAAGTTACTTCTGCTACTTCCAATGAGGAGAGAGTTAGAGGTGGAGGCTCATTTCTGAGGGGGCAGGTTACAGCTCTCACCTCTTGGTGCCCTGTGTGCTGTGCAATGCATCCCACCGCTGTGGCATCAAGGGTGACAGGCCTGAGGCTTCCCTTGGTGCTTGGGGAAGGGGGGGTATCTCTGGATGCAGTGAGCAGGGACAAGGTCGGGGGGTCCTACACTCTGACACTGAATCAGCAGGGAAGACAGGGTAAGTGAAGGGATCCCCTGGCTCAAATGCTTTCCCCCCCTCCCCGCTCCCCCAGCTAAGTTGCTCTATCACATTCAAGTCAATTCTTCTAACCCCAAACTGTGGACACAGTAATTGTCCTTCTTCCCCCTTCCTATCCCCTTGTTTTGGCTGCAGCAAATGCTCAAGCTGTGCCAAAGTAGCTGAGAAGCCTTGATCCAGCTTGACTCAAGCCACTGTATTCAAGCTGTTCTGCCTCTGACAGAAGTGGCCGCATGCAGCAACAGAACAGAAGCTCCTTTGCTCAGCCAAGTTGTCACTGCTGCAATAGTAACTGGTGCAGAGATGGGGGTGTGTCTTTGGAGTCTCTGCACTTCCATAATTTGAGATGCTCCTAGAAAAGTTATGCAATGTATTTTGAGGAAAACAGTCTTTTCTGTACTTGTGACCTGAAAGCATGAAGGAGGAATAGTCACAAAAATTACTCTAGCTTTTTACAGCAGAAAAGTGTTCACCTTGGCTGATTTTTGAACCGCTGAACCTGTTTACCTGGGGTTTTCCAGTGTAACAAGGAGTGTCACCTTAATAGGGAATATACCAGAAGCTTGCACAGGGGATTGCTGTGTAAAAAATTTACTTGACTGAATGCTTCTGAAAGTCAGCATATTTGCTGTGGAGTCCCTTAATTTCATTTTAGGTCAAATCAGTCAATCTGTCAAATCAGACTATCCTGTGTTGGGCAGCTCAGCTCTGGAAGTGATTTAGTCCTCGCATGCCAAGAAAGCTAACAAGCTGTGATGGATGTTGTTCAAAATAGCAGCAAATCGGCTGAGGTCTTCCCACTCTGTGGGCCCACCAGCCCAAACATGGTGCAGATATCTGAGTTTGTCTCAGAGAGACCAGCCAGCATCTGGTTTAGTGGGGTGGCACTCAAGTGGAGTGTGCAGCTGAGATAGACCTTGGCTGATCCCATGCAGCATGACTTTGTGCTTGTCCCAGTGCTATGCATTGGCTCATAGGCACACGGACCGCAAGGCGGCCAGGCCCAACACTGTACCTAAGCTAAACTGATGGTGCAGGGCAGGAACACAGCAGAACTTCTGCTGGGCTAGCTGGTTGGTGCTAGCCTGCCCAGGCTATTTGGACTTTGGTTCAGCCATGTCTGTAGTGAAGGGGTTGGCCTACTCCAGATATCTGACCTATGTTTTCTGTTGTCCAATGTAATTCTTTCAGTATTCAACTATTCAGTAATATTGAGAACTGAAAAATATATGACGTGCTAAGTACCCGCAGTCTGAAGCAAATAATTAATAGGGAATAATGTGAAAGATGTTCTTCTTTCCATAGTTCCTAGTCAACTTCCTCCCTATTCTGCAGGGCCACCAAGTTGGTTAGTAATGTGAGTCTCTTGCACTCTTTAAACTGAAGGAGACTGTTTACCATTGCTGCCCTCTAAAATAGACTTTAATATTCAGACTAGACCTCATTAAACACAGATGGGCAAGCTAGAGCATTGCAAAGGTTAAGAATTAACTAGATCTTCTCTCTGATGCTCAGCATTTCATATTTCAGAAGGAGGTACAGTGGAGAGGATTTTAAAATGAAAATGTTAAGCTGCACACTACTTTGCAACTGAATACCCTAGTGCATCTGCCACCAGTTCCTTTTGGGGGCTCCTTACATGTGACCAGGCTAGTAACTGGTGCAGAGAATAAGGTGTATACTTGCAGTCTCTGCACTACCATGTTTTGAGCTGCCACTTTACAATTCAATAATAAATTGTTTCATCAATGCTAGGGATCCCTCTTGTGTTGGAGTAAGCAACATTTCCCCTGTGCCTTGCTTGCTTAATAATGTGTAAGTGCTGCTTTGTGCTTCTCTCCGTGTTCTCCACAAGTGATGGTGAACCTGCAAGTACTGAACTTGAAGTAGTTAATGATGAGGCACTGAACAAAGACAGCTTCTGCTGAGGCAATGTAGTCATTTTGTTTTAGTAATGAGCTAAAACATTTCAACATCTGCTCTCAGGGGGGAAAAAAAATGTGGGGGATTTTGTTTGTTTGCTTGCTTTCAATCAGGAAGAGCAGCTTCTGATGATTTTGGTATAAAAACAAAAAGGCACTGTCAACTAAGACCTTCCCTCATGTATAGAGTGATGCATGGTTCCTGTACAGTTTAAAAAGTGCTCTGCTTTCCCTAGCTTACTTCTGGCACTTGACATTTACCCATCCAGTACAGGATTTTATCCATATAATACAGGCTTAATTACATCTGAGCAGTGTTGGACTGCATAGATTATAGAAAACAAGTCATATACAGCAYATTTCTTTCATTTGCCTGTCATAATTGGGATGGTGTAGTGACAGATTGGGGCTAATACAGGACTACGGTCTTGCTTTCTACTTTCTTGCCAGAAGGCTGCATTTTATGGTGAACCAGAGAGGCTGTTGATGGACCCATATGTGATGGATGCAGAGCTGTGCTAGTCCTTTACGATGCCTGGGAGGTGATCAGACATCTCCACTTGCAGTTGTGGTGGTTCTTATGCATGGCCTGGCTCTGTGTACTACATCTTGCCACTGTGTACTGACTGCAGTGTTGCCTTCATAGCAGGCAGCGGCTGATCCTTTAGCTAACGGGCCTTCATCAGAAGGTCTTCTGTGTTGTTTTCCTACAGTTTATGCCAACCCTTTACTGTCAGCTGACAGTATTTTAAGAGCTGTTTAAGTGTGCTTAAACCTTTCTGTGCTCCTTCTAAATCTGTGCCTGTATACCACAGAGGACAATACATGTGCAAAACCCACAGGTACAAATACGCTACAGAGTAAGGGAGTTAAAAGGTAGCTTCTTGCCTGAAATCTGTGTGTGTAGGGATCAGAATTCCTTCTGCCTCATGAGGTTCACCCTTTTTGGCTCCAGTATGCAGCAGCAGTCATTGGAAAGGACCAAAGTAAGTCTTTTTTCATGCTTCAGGAAACTGTCTTAAGTAGTCTGCAGAAAATGTTGGTTGCACTCTGCTCATACTTTGCTCTTATTTAACTCCTAGGCATGCTTTGGAGAAACTTCATCACCCATTTCAGTGTGTAGTCTTGTTGCTTTGGAGATCACAGTAGCGGTCAATGGTTGAGCCTTTTGTATTTGAGCATTCATGCTTTTTTTTAGGGGTGCTTTGGCAGCCAAGAATGCCACCAGACAGATAATGCCCTTAAATGACTGGATGTTCTCTAGTGCAACATCTGAGAGGAGAAGGAGACTGTTATTTCTTTGCACCTAGCAATCTGTGGGTTTTTTTTCCCCTCCTTGTACAATGCTATTGACACTTCAGAGAACTGGCCTTTTCCTGGTGTTGGCACTCGGGACAATCCATCTTTTAAGAAAGTGTTTCCTATAGCTGCTGTGTGCCTGAAAGATACTCAGCCTGAAGTCTGAGTTTTGTTGGCATGGTCCTACAGCTGAACGGGCAGGTGAGTGTCAGCCTTGACCCAGAAGGCTGCATGCAGGAAAGGAGGCTTCGCTTTGGTTGAGACCTGACTGAGCTTAAAAAAAACAAAAACAAAAAACAACCACGCAGAGGGAGATCTTGGGAAAGCCCTTGAAGGATTCGAGGCACTAGGGAATTTTGCTGGCCCTACTGTGTAAGTGGTACAAGCTTCAGCAATGTTCTGGCTTCAGATAACCTTTTCTGCCAGGCTATCCAGCTCAAGCTTTGAGCAAAGATGTAGTGTGTGTGGATAAATGCATGAGTTTTGGCAAGAACCAAACACTAAACTTAGGAGCCTAGTAGTGTTGTTAAGCTACTGACAGAAAAATAATATTTCTCTGCATCTCTTCCCTTCCATGTATCAAATGGGAAATAGTACTTTACTCTTTCACAAAGCAGTGGAGGTGTAAATCATTAGTGTCAAGTATCTTGACGCAATTTATAGGCAATGCTCTTCAGAAATTTTCTTCTTTGCTTATATATCTCCTGACAGTGTAGGAGTTACCATAACACAGCAGGATACTTGTTACCGTTCTCGTTCTTACCGAGGAGGCACGGGGCCTTCCCCCAGACCCCGGACCATGACCACACAGACACCAATATGAGGAGTGGCAAAATGGCGTTTAATGAAGCGTGTCCTGCTCTTTTATAATGCTGTAAAGCCCCGCCTTCTTTTCCGGCAGCAGTGCTCCGCCCGTTACGACCTTCCCATGTTCCGCCCCGCAGTGCCTCCCTGCTCATCCTTTTTCCTCCACAGATACTGACATGTCTAATCCCCAATTCTGCATCTGGCAGCAGCCATTAGCTAGTACTCAGGAGACAGGTAAAAATAGATTAAAAACCACCATGTAAGTAGTCCTGTGCTTTGTTACACAAGAGATAACTTGTTTCAAGAGTATAAAAGCATTTTTAAATTAATCCTCTTGCAATTCTTGACCTAGGTAGCATATCTGCAAATATTACTTCTGTTACTAAACTGTGAATGTGGTTAACTATCCTTTCCTTTAAAAAAAAAAAGGGAAAAAAATGAAAAAAACCATAACCACTACTTATCATGACTTCTTGCTCCAGCCAGAATTCTCTTGTTTTCAGGGATCAATTGCTTCAAACTTCCATCTTCTCCCTTGCGTATTTTCTGTCTCCACTATGTTCCATATGTCCTCTCCTCTCCTTTTCCTTCTATTTCTTTATCCCCCCCTCTTAATGCAATATTTTTGGAAGTGTACTGCTCATAATTCTACAGCATTCAGTTCCTTTTCCCACACAATATGCTTGTAAATGGGCCATAAGGATTTGGGCAGGGAGGTACAGATTTTCCACTACTCTTCATGAAGAGAGGGGAAAAAAAAATAAAGCCAATCCTGGCTGTCCGTTAGATGCTACTGGAATGAACATGACAATTATTTGTAGCACTGCATGATTAACCTCCATTTCGAGTTCTTCTTAATTATATCAAATGCCCTTTTCTAAAATGGGAGAACTTCTTTTGTCAAATACTTAGGAATTTTAAGCTTGCGGACATCTAAAAATGTTTTTCCTGTGTATAAAGATTCTAACAGAATACATAAATTGCCAAGAAAAACAGTATCCTTATCAATGAAGGAGACCTTGTTATCACAAAATCTTTAATCGAAGGAATTCCACAAAGTTCAGTGTAAATGTAGCAAGATAAAGGGAAAGACAGGACAGAAAACCACACTATTTGAAATAGTTTTTCAACCTCAGCTTAAGAAAAATCTGCTTTTTGGTTGAGGGGGAATATACGTGTTTTGGTTAGTTCAATAAATTTTGACACTTATATTAGACCCAGTTCATCTTTTAGTACTGCTGAATTCAGTGAAACTACTCTAGGATACTACAGCATTATGTTACACTTATAACAAAAGCACGTATGCTAAAGGAACAGTAAGGTCCCATCATTCAGTCTTTTCTGTATGTTCTACCTCATATATCTTCAGACTAACTGAACAGGTCCAGAAATGTGTTGGTTTTAACGTCCTGATTTGGTTATAGATTAAATATTTAGGGAAAGGTGTAATTGCAGGTCTGAGGAGTTAGAATAATTTGCTAGCAACAGTTGTAAAAGCACCAGCTCTACATGCGCATGTTTTTAACTTGACTGCAAATGCAGACGTCTCAGACTTATTGCCTTGATTTGCCTCTCCTAGGATTATCTGGGCATGGCCCACTTACCCAGTTTCTTGCTGTTGTAGATGCTTTGCTATTGCTCTTGGCCTGTGGCATCCAAGTCTTGCATCCCAAAGGCTAAAAAGCAATCCTGTAAGAGATAAATACAGAGTTCTTAAAATCAAGTTAACACATCTGATATTGTCAAACACAGTCTTTGTATATCTTCTTTGGGAACACTTGTCCATCTGATCAATGAAGACCTTTGGGTTTTGCAGAGCAAGTGGGGTTTGTGCCCCCAGCTCATGTTGTAGTTGATCTTGGCTGTGGCCTCCCAACTATTGGCACCCTTGAGCACTGGGTACAAGGCAGTAAATATCTCTGTTGCTGTCACATGTTGCTGGGGGAGAAGCAGGGACAGRCAACAAGAGCCAGGGAATGTATAACAGCTGCAGCTTCTGGTTTCAGGTATGTGCCTGGTATGTGATTTTTACATCACTCCCATTATGTTTTTTCCCCCCTTTTTTTTTTTCTTCCCCTTTCAGCAAGTGTTGAGTAAATCCCATAATCTAGATATCTAATTGCTCAATCTGTAAAGCAGATGAAGCTGCATAAGTGGTGTTACAAGTTGTTAGTTCAGTGTTGGCACAGATGTCAAGAAAAGTGTTCATACCCTACTCCAGAATTAAAAGACAGCGTTCTTGCAGCAATACCCAAACACACAGCTCTGTTTGTGGCTCTTGCTAACCTCTGATTATTTTTATTAATTTATTTATTTTTTAATGGTCACTGAATTTTTGACCATCTCTCCCAACTCTGCTTGTCATTTAGACTTGAAGGAAAGCTTATTCATGTTATAGTGTTTGAGGGAGCTAAAACAGAGGTGGTGGAAGAACATTGCTTAAACATTCCTTTTATAGACTGGCAGAGGGTTTTTTATTGTTCACTAAATTTTGCACCGAATTTGTACAGCACTGCTGCTATGGAAATAAACCATGGCTTTTTAAGCATGGAACTGAAGAAAAACTCACTTTGCACACTATTTGTTCTGAAATGGTTCTTTGAACAGCAGTGACTTATTTTAGCAGCAATCTTTTTCAGGACATGACCATAAAGTTACCAGGAAAAAGAAACTTGCTTGTTTTATCCTCAGYTTGACTAGAATCATAACTCACATCTACTGTATAAATTGTGGTCTCTAGGGCTAGGTACCTAGTGCAATGAGTTGTCTTAGTTGTACTGAAGTTATAATAGGTCACGAGTGCTAAATGAGAGGGAAATGGCATCTGAACAGGTAGGCTTTACTCCAAGTCCCAGCACCGGTGTATTAGTCACAGAGTAAAAATGTTAATCTTGTGTGTGTTGGTTTTTTTTKGGGGGGGGCATAAGACTAGATTAATATTAGGTTAGGGAAACTTCAACTAGCCTTTGTCTGCATTCTCATATTCACTCTTTGAATTGGGGGGGAAAAAAACGTGTGTGTGTGCATGCATATATATATATATATATATATATATGCACGTGTGCATGTACCTATGCCCACACATACAGTATACATTCTATATATACAGAATACACCATATGCATTATTTTCTATGTATTTTCCCCGCTGCTCCGGGCTGGCGGGCGGTGCTCCGGTTACCGCCACCGGGGGGGGGGGGGGATGGGAGTGGGGGTGCTCGGCGCTGCGGGGCGGGGCGGCCCCCGCGGCGCAGCACCGCCCTCGCCGCGCCCTCAGGAGAGGTGGCCTCTCTCCCGCGCCCGCGGTGGGATATTTGAGGGGGAGAGGTGGTACGAGCCGGGTAGTGCCGGCGGGGCGGCTCGGCTGGGCCTGGCCGGGCCCCGCGGGTCGCGGCTCGCCGCGGCCGGCCGCTGCCACGGTGCTGCCGCCCGGCGCCGTTGCTGTAGCAGCGCCCGCCGCATCCTCGCGCTCAACTTTCGCCYCTCGTTTGAAAGCGAAGGAGGGCGGCGGGAACGGGGACGTGCGGCTCCGGGAGTGCGCGGCGGCGGCGGCGCGGCTCGGCTCGGCTTGGCTGCGGGAGCGGCGCCCTCCGCGCCGGGCTCCCCCGGTCTTGGCAGCCACGCAGGGAGCCATTTTGCCGAGCGGGCGGAGGGTCCTGGGGCGGGGGGGTCCCCGCGCACCTCCGCGTCCCTCTCTCTTTTCCCTCTGTAACCTGCGCGCTCTTGCTCTATTTTATCTCGCTCCTCAGCTTCTGCCAGAAGTAGTCCAGCATGCCGATTGCCCACTTACTGGAGCTATGGAAGAGGATCGAGGTGGAGCCCATGGAGACGGAGGTGAGCGGGGCCGGGCCGGGGAGGGGAGGGGGGCTGCCAGCCTCCCTTCCCGCGGGGAGAAATCGCCTCGGGGCTGTTTCAGATGTCATGAAATCGGGCGTAACTAGTGTCCCTCATCCCCTCCGGTAAATACCGGGAGCGGGGGCAGAGGCGAGGCCGAGACACCTGTTGTTCCCGAAGCCCGAGGTGGCTGCTGAAGCGCAGGGCGCCGCGGGGGTGCTCCGCGCCCTGCGGACGGGTGGCGCAGTCGGCAACGGCTCTAACGGCTCCGACGGCCCCGCTCCCAGGCACCGCTGCAGGGGCTGGTTGATGCCGGTTTCTTTCTAGACCTCTCCTTCTAACGAGTTTGAATCGGAATTGTACTCGAGGGATTTGAGGCCGCTTTAAGCGATAGCATGTAAAACGGAGGGAAACCTGCAGAACAGACCGAGTAGAATTCACTTAATATTTAAATGTAAACCCATGTAATCTCTAATTTGAGGCTAGGATAGTTCTCTGGTCAACTAGGTTTGATTTTTTTTGGAGGGGGGGAGGGGGCTGCTTCTCTCCTACTTAAACTACTAATCTTAAAATCAGATTAGATTTTAATTCTGAGCTTCCTTACATTTGTTCTAACATCAGCACAAAACTAGAGCATGTCAGACCCTCTCTATTATGTCTAAGCACAAGACTATGCTTTCAGGATCATGCTGGAAACGCATAATGCTGTAAGAACTAGCTGGCTACTGTATGATATAGGCTCATTGTATTTGTCTTGTAGAGCTTTCATTATCTGCAATTTAAGATTCTCTTACTTATGTCAAGAAAAGTATCATCTTCTTGTCTTTGTACAAATAGAGACACAGGGGGTTCCTGAGTAATTCTGGGGCTCTTGAGTAATGCAATAAAAATTATGTGGTTTTGGTCAATTATTTCCAGTACAAAGTACATTTTTGTAACGGGTGATGTAAACAGATGAGTGAAATCTGTGAGGTGTGGGGTTTTTGGGGTTTGTTTTTTAACATTAATTTTCACTTATGCTTAAAACTTTTGATTTGATCAGAGTTCTATTAAACTTTTTTTTTTTTAAATATAACTTAAACAGCCAGGTTACAGGGGACACAAACTTGTGTCTCAGAAAAGGAGTTGCTGAACTCTGGAAAAGGTTTCATTTCACAGCATTAATTTAAAGACATTAAAGATGACACAAAAGTTGGTACTGTAATGTATTATATCACTATAGCTCATTCTGGGTCTCTACATCAGGAAGGAGCTTGGGGGACTTGGAAAGGTTTGTTGTGTAATTTACTTTTAAATGCTGTCACTTGCTCTGATTTGTGTAATGCAAGAAACCTGTGCTAACAAACATGCTATATCTAGGTAACAACATATTGTTTCTGACTGTTTAAACAGTTAGCTTATTCCTTATACAAGTCCCCTCACCAGGAAATTGACTGAACAATATGCATCAGGTCCCTCTTCTGTAACACTATATTTATTGTAAACAGTTTTCTGCTGGAGAGCATGAAAATGATGCTTTCCTTTGCCAAAAAACAAAGTCTGCCTTTCCATTGAGCAGAGTATCTGAGTAAGTTGCATATGCATACTTGCTCTCTTTCTTCCTCCTTCCTTCTCTCCTAAAATCAGTTTCCACTTTGTGCCTGTCCAGTATTTTTCTTTCTGATCCAGACAGAAAACACTTAAGTCAGTGTTCTGATTGACCTGTCTGCCAGCAGCCCCTGGGAAAACCTCCCTGGATCATAGGTGAAGCTTTCAGCTCTGCCCTGAAGCCCAGTGTCCATTGCTTGGGACAATAGCTTTCTATTGTCACCTCTCTTGTTGGCAGAGGAGAGTTAGGCCTTTCTTCCAGTTAAACTGAAGAGAGGGTGTGGCTCTCCTTACCAAGTTTAACTGACCCTTTACAGAGCTGGTTAATAAGGTGTTTGATTTCTGCTCTTTCCACACACCCCCTGCCCCGTCCTGCTTTAAAGAATACTATAGTTACGAGCTACACAGTTGGTTCTGTCACTCTTGATGCAAGATTTCACTCTAAAAGAATTTAGAGAGGATTAAAGAATGATAGGTATAAACTTTTGGAGTTTAGATAGAGCACCATTTGTTCTTTGTATTTACTGCTATCTTTAAACATATTAAACATATGTTATAACTTATAACCCTTTAAATCATGCTGTAGATAGAATTCCTAAAGCACTGTTTGCTCCAATTTAGTTTAGGTATATGAAATTAATTCAATTTCTTGTGGCCTGTTATCTGCAAAGACCRTTCTTCTTTTCAAACAGTGATGACATTTGTTTTTTAACTAGGCTAAATGCAGCTTAAACACAAGTGAATGGACTACTTCTAGGGAGCTGTCATGGGCTCTGAATCTGTGTGGGATAAAATGTTTTCGTGATTGTCTGCAAGTTGTTCTTTTTCACTGAAGCTTTTCACAGTTGGTAGATTAGTAGACAAGGAGGGAGACGGGTTTCTTTCTCTTACACATATGGACCTCCTCCTCTCCTGCCTTTAATGCCAAAAACCCTTTTAAAATAGATGCTTTTATGAGTGGCTGTGCATGACTCAGGTGAATGATTTGCAAATATTAAGGACAGCATTTATAGTAAATCAATTCCTCTGTAAGGAGTGCAGGGAGGGCGTGTTCTGTATTATATGTTCACAAGGAAAGATTAGAGCAAAATCCTACATCCTTCACCTGTTGACTCTGGAGGGCATTAATTGTGTCTGACAAGTAAGCAAGGAAATTGGGACACTTAATGGCTCTGGAATTCCTCTGTGCTTGGGCAAAGTTATTGATCCCTCTCAATTTGGATGGATGGGTAGTGAATTACAGCCTTGGGAATATTTCCTGAAGGAAGGGCTACAGGATCAAGCTTGAAGTAATCTTTCTACCCCTTTCCCAAATGGTTCACAACTTAGTAGATTTCAGTTGAGCACCCATTAAAATTACAGTGTCTGAAAAGGGAGTTGAGTGTTTGGAAAATCTGGCCTGAAGTATACATATATTCTCTTTTCCTCAACAAGAAATGTTGTTCCAATTCTTCATTTAGTTTATTCATGAATAATCTTGTTTCATTTGTTCTTGTGCAATTTCTATTGATAAACATGATTTTGACTATTCATCAGCAATTTTGTGTAATAGTACTCTTTCTTCTATGTGCTCTTTCTTTAAAGAAACTGTTTCTTTTAGCAGATGAAAAGTAAATGCAAATTTTTAAGCCGCTAACAACTGAATAAAAGTCATGTACTGATTCAGCAAATAGTGTATAGCTTTGTCTTAGTTTCATATCTATTAGAGAAAACAGATATTCCTAAATTCAAAGGTTGTAACCTGCACTAAGTGTGAATAATTAAACATGCCTACTGCAGTAGTGCAAGTCTGGAGTGACTTTATTGACTAAAAGTAAACTGATTCCATTTTGCACTAGAATTTGGGTTGGAACTCTATTTGTTCTAATAAACTATATTTATGAGATGTTTTTTCCCCTCTTTTCTCTTCTGTGTTCACTAGCCTGTGGTGGAAGATGCTACCCTGGATGAAGAACCTATAAAAGAGGTAAATCTATGCGTAATCTATGTATTTGTTAATCACTTTCTAATATTTGTGTGATGATAATATCTTCTCCCTTTATGGAAATAAAATGTCTCTAGCGCTTCTTTCCACATGCTTCAAGCCCTGAAGATGCAAAAAGAACCTGCTTTTTTGGTCTCTTATTACACTGTCAAGTTAAAAATCAAAAATGGAGTTGTTCAGCTGGAGGTTAGGGAACTTTGTTTTACAGGTATTACTCTTCTACTGATAGTTTTCCAAGAAAAAATAGAAAACTTTTCTAGGCCTTTACTTTTGCTGTAGAGAAGACCGTGTAATGGCCTCAGAAAGAGTAGTGGTCATCATAAAAATGCTTGCATAAGTAGCAGTGAATTGTACCTGATGAATTAACCTTAAATACTATAAGATTTTGAATTCTTTCCTGTTCATTCACTAGACTGAGTTAACTTTCTTGCAAGTCTAATTGATTATTATTGTAGCATTTTACTATTGTGCTAATTTTCTAAAAGAATAGAAGAAAAACGGTTTTTGCYTCAAAGAGCTTAAATGCCAAATAGAAGAGATAGAAGGCAGTATGATGATCCAAACCACGTAAGAACAAAAACATTAATTATGATGGGGCTGAGGGTGAAACTTGTCTTGATTACAGAAATGGCTGCTGCCGACTACAGGTGTCGGTAAAAGGTAGTGCTGCTGATGGTTTGAGGGGAGTAAGCAATCTCCAGTACCTTAGCAAAATGGACTTGAAACTTGYTCCTGTGCCCCCTTGCCAGATGTTTCATACACATTTGGGGTGTTCACTTCTGAAAATTGGGAAGCTGCTTGGGAACCACCCTTTTTCTTAATGACAGATCACAGTGGTCCCTCTTAAAATAACATTGTGCTGGATAAGCTGTTGCTGGGCTTCTTCTAATGTTGACATGGTGTAACGGTACTTGAAAGCTCACTGGAGACTTTCTTTTCTTGAAAAGTGAAGGAAACTGCAGCTCTCCTCGGGCCTGAAGGGAGGCTGCAGACTGATGTGATTCTGATCCATAAATTACTATTTCTCACAGAGAGGGTTTGAAGCGGTAAACAGGAGATCTTATCAATTGTTAAAATTTGTGCTGGGAGAGTGCTTCAAAAGAAATTATTTTTTGACTAAATTGCCACCTTTTAACATGCTAAGTTTCCCAGTATCTCTTATTCCTTAAAATTTCCTGTTTTATCTTTGCCATGTTTGGTTTTCAGTGATGGATAAGTTTTCATTACTTTCTGTTATCTTAAAGGAATAGTTTTAACCCCCTAATGATGGAAAGTGGGGAAAAAGTCTTAGGTTTGAGCTCTGAAATGGACACAACTTCCAAAGGCAAGCTTCCCCCTCCTCCCCCCTGCCCCCTTTCTATTCTTAAAAAGATATCAACAAATTACTATTCAAATGGCTTGGGACTGAAATTAAGTGCATGTCACCAGGCTTATCACTTTATTCTTTGAGAATGTTGCTAAGTCTGAATTTGTTTTGTGGGCTACTGGATTTAGGTGGATTTTCTTATTTTTGTTTGCAAAGATTAGCCTTCATTTCCTAAATGAGTTTAACCTGGTTAACTTTCATTAAGGATATGTCATATAATTCTGAAGCTTTAATTTTTGCAGAAAATGTGTTGTATGTAATTCTCATTACTACTTAGATGCCTCAGTCCTACATTCCCTCATTTTTGGATGTATTTACTGCTTTGTCTGTTATAGTTTGCTCTTTAGTATCTGAAATTACCTCCAGCTTTTTGTACTTCTGCTGCTGCCTCAACAAGGCAATTTCAGTGTCTGTATTCCAAATGGGAGGGGTGTACTTATGTCTGACCAAGCAATAACCTGCTGTAATTGTACATTATAAAACATGCGCCACTAACAAATCATCATTGATAGTGAAATATCAATGTCCAACGTAAAAGTGCCCTGGCACGTCACTTGAAACTTTCCCAAATGTATTCTCACTACAGAGGTTCAACAGACAAATACAATAAGAAAAACTGATTTTCACCCTTACTCTGCTGCATTGTGRAATTTCAGCTTTTGCCTGGCTTGGTCAGCAGCAGCCACCACTTTATTTCTATGAAGCTTGCTTGTAGCTGTAGTAGTCTTGTAGAAAAGGACTGTGGGATTTTGGAGGGATGTCTGTGTGTTTTGTTTTTTGGTGGTGGCTATGCTGTGCCCAAACCCAAAGCCGATTTTATCAGGAAACATTAACATTAGCAGCATTCAGAAGCTTACTATGTTGAGTAATTGTAGCGAGGAGAGCACGAAAACCTTCCACAGCAGTGAAAACTTGGTTTGTTACTCTAGTGTTACTGTTATCATGCTGATGATGGATATACTCATAGCATAGAAGACCTGAGGCTGGAAGGGATCTCTGGAGATTGTCTGGTCCAACCCCCCTGTTCAGAGCCAGGTCAGCTACAGCAGGTTGCTCAGAACTGTTTCCACTCAGGTTTTGAATATCTACAAAGATGGAGACTGCACAACCTCTCTGGACAACCTGTTCCAGTGTTCAGTCACCCTCACAGTGTAGAAAAAGGCTTTTCTGATGTTTAGATGGGATTTCCTGTGTTTCAGTGTGTGCCCCTTGCCTCTTGTTCTGTCACTGAGCACCACTGAGAAGAGTCTGGCTCCAGCTTCTTTACAGGCCCACATCAGATATTTCTAAACATTGATCAGATTCCCCCGAGCCTTCTGTTTTCCAGGCGAAACAATCCCGGCTGTCTCAGCCTCCCCCTTCTATGTCAGATGCTTCTATCCCTTAATCATCTTCACTGTACTTGCTCCAGTATGTACGTCTTTCTCTTGTATGGCTGAGCCCAGAACTGGGACCAGTGCTCCAGATGTAGTCTCCCCAATGATGAGTAGAGGGGAAGGATCACTTTCCTAGACCTGCTGGCAATGCTCTTCCTAGTGCAGTCCAGGATGCTGTTGGTTTTCTCTGCTGTGAGGGTGCATTGCAGGCCAGTGTTCAACTTACTGTCCCCCAGGTCCTTTTCTGCAAAGCTGCTCTCCAGCTGGTCAGCTCCCAGCCTGTATTGGTGCATGGGGTTATTCCTACCCAGGTACAGGACTCTTACACTTCCTTTTGCTGAACTTCATGAGGTTCCTGTTGGCCCACTTCTCCAGTCTTTTGAGGTCCCTCTGAATGGCAGTGCAACCATCAGGTGTATCAGCCACTCCTCCAGGTTTTTGTATTGTCTGTAAACTTGCTGAGGGTGCACTCTGTCCTGTCATTCAGCTCGTTAGTGATGAGGTAAACAAGATTGACCCCAGTATCAACCTGCGGGGGATGCCACTAGTGATTTGCCTCCAGCTGGACTTCATGCTGCTGATCAAAACCCTCTAAGCCTGGCCGTTCAGCCAGTTTTCGGTCCACCTCACTGACCACTTATCTAGTCCATACTTCATCAGCTTGTCTGGTGTGTGGATATTATGGGAGACAGTGTGACAAGCCTTGCTAAAGTTGACCATATACACTGTTCCCCCCCGCCCTTATCCACCAAGCCCATCATCTCATCATTGAAGGTTATCAGGTTAGTTAAGCATGATTTTCCCCTTTGCAAATCTACACTGTCTATTCCTAATCGCCTTCTTGTCCTTCATATGCCTGAAAATGTTTTCCATGAGGATTAGGTGCTCAATCACCTTCCCAGGGATTGAAGTGAGGCTGACTGGCCTGTAGTTCCCTGGACCCACCTTCTTGCCCCTCTTGAAGATAGGAGTGACTTTTGATTTCTTCCAGTCCTCAGGAGCCTCCTCGGTCACCACGACCTTTCAAAGATGATTGAGAGTGGCCTTGCAATGACATTGGCAGCTTCCTCAGCGCTTGCAGGTGCATCCGATCAGGTCCCATGGACTTCTGTATGCCCAATTTGTTTAAGTGTTCCTTAAGCTGCTCTTCCTTCACCAAGAGTAAGTTTTCCTTGCTCCAGACTTTTCCCCTGGTCTTGGGGGCCTGGGATTCCTGAAGGCTGGTCTTACCAAATAAGACTGAGATGAAGAAGGCATCGAGTACCTCTGCCTTTTCTGTGTCTGTTGTCATCAGGCCCTCTGCCTCATTCAGCAGTGGGCCCACATATTCCCTAGACTTGTTGTGGCTGATACGCCTGCAGAAGCCCTTCTTGATGCCCTTTGCATTCCTTGCCAGATTCAACTGCAGGTGGACTTTGGCTTTCCAAACACCATCCCTGCATGCTAGGATGGTTGTTCTGTTTTTCTCCTGGTCAGCTATCTGTGCTTCTACTTCTTTTACACTTTATTTTAATGTTTGAATTTAATCAGGAGCTCCTTGTTCATCCCTGCTGGCCTCCTGTTGTCTTTGCTTGATTTTCTGCTTGTTGGGATGGACCATTCTTGCACTTGGAGGAGCTTATCCTTGAAACGAGTTCTCTTGGACCCCTCTTCTCTCCAGGACAGTCTTCCATGGGATTCTTCCAAGCAGATCCCTGAACAGGCCAAAGTCTGCTCTTCTGAAGCCATGGGTTGCAATCCTGCTTTTTGTTCCCTCCTTGCAGGATTCTGAACTGCACCATCTCATGGTCGCTGTAGTCAAGACTGCCCCTGCCCTTCACATCCCTGACCAGTTCTTCCTTATTTGTAAAGATCAGGTCCAGCAGAGCATGTCCTCTCATTGACTCCTCAGTCACCTGTGTTATGAAATTGTCAATGCACTCCAGAARCCTGGATTGCTTGTGCCATGTTGTATTTAACCACCCTGGGATTTGCTGAAGGGAGGAAAAGTCCCACGTGAGGACTAGGGCCTGTGAACATGAGGCGGCTTCTACTTGTGTGAAGATGTCATCTTCTTCTTCCTGATCAGGCTGTCTGTAGCAGACACCCACCACAACATCAAAGCAGATCTGTGCTAATGCAACACTGACCTGTCAGTAACAGCCTTTCTTCTGTGATGCTGAAGTAGTATTCAACTATGGAGACCATGAAAAATGCTTTCAGACCATTTGTTGTGGTCATCACTAGGATTGTCTTGAAACAGCTTAACCGGTATGCATGAATACTAGAATTTCTGGTATATCACAGCATTTCTCAATGTCTGAAAAAAGCAGCTAACACAAATTACGCAGATTGGAATATTCTGGTTTACCATTCAAAGAGATGCTTTCATTGCAATATTGGATGAGGCTACTATTTAAGTTTTTTGATAGTGCTTGGTGAACTTTCCCTGGTTGCTCCTGCTTCAATTGATTGAAGGTCTCAATACACCTAATATAAACTGTTCAATCCGTTATGAAATCTATGGTGGTATTGTATGTCATGGATGATTTTTAATATAGCTCCTAATGACTGCTTAGCCAAGCAAAAACTTCATGTCTCGGAGTGGTGAAGCTTGCAGGTCACAGGTTAGTATGTGTATTGAGGGTGTACAAAACACTTAACTGTGCAGTTTCTCTGCTGCTTCTTGAGAATTGGGTTTTTTTGGTTGTTGGGAATAATAAAACATGAGCGCTTTCCTTATGGCAGGAAGGTATTAAGCAGAATGGCTGCAATTTCTTGGTTATGTGTATTTGTATATATGTTTAAAAACTTGTTAAAAGCCTTTGATTGTAGGAACAGACTGACCTTTCAGGAAAAAGCAAATAGGCTGATCATCAAATGAGTGGTATTGCACACAGTGTAGAAAAATATGGTTATGTAATATGATGCAAAAACTTGTTAAGGATGAAAGCCTAGTTAAGATTGCTAGATAACAGCAGTATGTTTACTTAACATGATTTTTTTTTTTTTTTTCTTAACCTGGTTTCTCAGTTCTGAGCATCTGGGGGATTTTTTTGTTGGTTTTTTTTTGAGGAAGAAAAAAAAGATTACAAAGTAATGAAAAACTGTTTTCTAATCAAGCAATGCATTATCACAGTAAATGACTCTGACTCCAGAGTCAGAGTATGCTACTCACCTCAAAAAACAGAGCCATACAAGTCTCTTAGGGATCGCTTGTTTCTTTCTCTAAATGTAGATAGTGAGTGGGCTCAAATGCAGGCCCTTACCTGATCACTGAAAACTGATGACCTTGCATGGACCCTTATGAAACTACACCGGTGACATGTTCAAGAAACAAATTAATGGCACTTTCTCCTTCCCATAATTCTTCCTTGAGAAGAATTATGCAGGCAGCGTAAGCTGTTTTACCCTTAAGTGTTTTTTTTTTTTTTTGTGTGTGTGTTTTGATTCTGAAGTACTTGGCTTTTATGAAGGATTTGGTAGATAACTTTGCAAATCAGAAAAGTTGATTGATTTTTGGAAATCGATTTTGTGAGTATTTGGGGAATTTATCTATACTGTCTATTTTCTAACACTTCTCAGTTTTGAAGTAAGTAAACGCAGTTTGTTTTGTGTCGTGTGAAAGGGAGGGACGGAAGGCCCTTCCTTATCTTTGTAATTTAYGTTTGCCTGCCAGAGCCCCCGTTTGAGGACTTTCCCTGAGACAGTTTTGCAAAGTAAAAAGAATAAGATTTTATTAAAGCGACAGATACGACAGGTTTGGAATTGCCATTGATAAATGCACTTGCTGCTACAAATTTTCTTTCTATGAGCTCAAACTAACAATTAAGCGCTTTCAATAATAATATATTTTCCCGGGTAACATCTGATGTTTGCTGGAGGCGCAAGTCTTACCAAAGAGGCGTCCCTGTTTGGGGGAGGGAGAAGGAGGCTCGCTCRTCAGCAATCTCCAGTGAACAGGTCGGGGGTTCAATTTTCTTCCCTTCCAAAAACTTTAGTGAGCTCTGTTTTAAAACTGTGTATAAAACTCTGTTTTATAGTTGCTGAAGGTGGGATGTGGAAGTGCGGCAGACATACTTCATTGGCCAGATTGCCATTTGCATGGTTGTTGGGGGTATGCCCCCCTTATTTACATATCATTATGCAGCAAAGGGCGTGATTTTTAATATGGTAAGCAGGAATAACGAGGCTAGGGATACTATAGGTCAACAGTTAGTCTGTGAGCAGCAATTATTTTTTGGGATGCAACCCTTTGTGGTCAGGGGCGGACCGTGATACCTCCATATCGCTCCCTCCTCCGCCGTGCAGCTGGAACAAACTGTCTGGCCTTCACCAGCTAGCTTGTTACTCATGTTGCAAAAGGGTGGTGTGCTTTGGCTGCCACGTACTGTTTTTCCCGTGTGCCCCCTTATCTTTCTCCCTGAATTCTCTCTTGTTCCCACAGTTTTGGAATGAGGTTATTTTTTATAGCACGGTCTCCACTGCTTTTTTAAATTACTTTTAGTGGTTTCAGGTAGTGTGCTATTGTGGCTTAGACACATCGGAAACAATATCATTTAAGAAAGTAATTTCTTCTGCCAAATGTCCATGAACCTTCTTCAAGACTTCTCAACCACTGTAGCTTGCTGCAGCCAATGCTAAGATGCTGATGTATGGTGAGCAGCAACCCTGTGCTGAAACTGTTCTCATTGCCAAAGGATAACGAAGGGTAACAGGTCCTGTCTCTTAGAAACCTTGGTCTTTGAGATCTGAAAATGCACTCGGACTCAATTTCCTTTGAGACTCCTCACTCTAAATGAGGAGGTGATGGAGCCACTAGCTGACAGAGAATGTAGCTGATGACTACAATTTCTGGCAGAGCTTTCCTTACCTCGGATCACAGCAGGCACTCACTTTCACTGAAGCRTCACTCTTAAGTGTATTGCCATGATCTTTTCAAGCCTTTATTGAATCAGTACTTTGCTGTGCAAGTGATCTCACTTTACCTGTTCTCATCAAGAACCTTACCTGTGCTYGATTTTTATTTTATTTTTTCCTTCTCCTCTCTAAGAAGAACTGATGCAGTGGGATTGTGCAATTTGCATAGTTCAGGGAAGGTGCATGAAGGCCAGCAAGGAAGAGGTTTCATGTGTGTATGTGTTTTTGTTTTTCTTGAGTTCACAGAGTTTAACTATAGACTAACCAGCTAACTGACCCTATTTTTCACTAAGTGGACACCAAAACAGCCAACTCTGATTTAATTAATCAGTCAGGCAATCAGCTACATAGTATTACATGCTTTCAGAAACTTTTAAATGAATTCTGTAGTCTGGACTGTAGCAGTCATTACTGAGCAAATGTTATGCTGGATGTGGGGGGGTGGGTGGGAAAACAGTCCTGATAAGCTATCTGCAAGTTGCAAAACACTTAATAGAATTAGGCTGCTTGATTTTGAACAAGGATTATTACTTAAGACAGATAGAAAGTTTGTGGAAGACTGTTCCCTCGTGAAAATGAACTTGTTCCATAATGGCAGTTGGTGCCCCAGAGACTGCTGGCTGTGAACTAATTGTGTCATCAGCAGAGATGAGTCACTTGACAGTCCCTAGAGTCAAGGATAAATTGTTTCTGTGATGAGTATGGTGCCTCCTAGAGAGCTATTTGTTGTTTGTTTATTTTTTTAGATGGAAACAAACTACAATTTTACCCACAGATGATTGCAATTCTAGGGTGAGAAAGCCCCTTATTCCTCTTTGTTAGAGTGAGCTGGGAAACTTATTTCTCTTCTCTTCCCTCCCTATCCACCTACTCTAATTTTCTTGCTCACTGTACAGTTTCTTCTCTCATGGAAACATACTTGCAGTATTTCTTCCAGGYTGAAATAAGAACTCTTCTGTTGATTGCTGCTCTCTTCTTTCCCTCCACACCCAGCTCTTTTATCATTTTAGCAGCTTCTAAKGTTTATAAATAACTTTCCCCAAAGAAAAGGTGATATGGCAAAGAATGAATGAAGCAACCCAAGCTCACTACTGGAGTGGAGAGGCTCACTACCTTCCTCTGACTCTGTAGTTTCAAAGGCCTGATAGGAAAAAATCAGGAGGTAGCTACAACATTTGTGACCAAAAGAACCCCCAAAATACAGAGGATTCGTCTTCCTTGTAGATGTCCAGAATTAGGCTTCTGTTTCTAAGTAGTTGCATGCTTTGGAGTGCAATTTATTTTATTCAAGACCTGACTAATCTTCCCTGTTGACTAGGAAGGGAGCCTTGGATGATAATTCATCTGATTGCAGTTGATCCAAATGAGTCAGACCCAGAATTTCTGCAAGTTTGTGTGCTGTGAACTCAGTTGAAGGTGTGTGTTGTCTGCCCTCTGCTGTGGGCAGCAATTTTGCTCTCTGCAAACTGAGTAGTAGATCGATTCCTACCCTCTTGCTGCTTCCATTCAATTACTGTTTGAGTATTCCTTATTGTGAAGAACTTTGTTTCACAGTGAATCACCTGCTTCCAGTGTGATTTTGTTCTCTGTCATCTGAAAGTAGCGTCTAGCCATATGACACTGTGTATGTAGTAGTAAATGAGAAAATGCAACCCAAATATCATGAGAGGAAAACCTTATCCTTCTATTAATCCCAGTGTGTCTCAGGACAAAGGATCAAAAAGCTCAACTCAGTAGGCTCTGCTGCTTAACCTAGGAAAAGCAATCTGCAAAGCTGTTAGGGGAAATCATTCTAAGGACATCAGAAGTTCTGATCAAAGGACCTCTAGGAAGTGCATCTTTATTACTGTCAGGCTTTCACAAGAATTACACTGTGGTGGAAGTTACATGGGCATGTGAAATCTGTAAGGTTTTTTATTGTTGCTTTTAATATGTATTGAAAGTTAAGGGGGAAGGTCAGTTTACCTTCTTTTTAAGCACCTGGATGCTTAAAGCTAGAGGAGACTGAGCCTCATTTGTCCAGGTACTTTTAACAGGTGCCAGAAATCCATGCTGTATGAACACCTCTATGGAAGATGGAGGGTTGCATCCACACCAGAAAGGTGTGGGGGCTGGATACAAAGATTTGGCACCTAGGGTTGCAGGTAGATATTTGTACAGTATTGCTTATGTGAAGTTAATTGCAAATTCCCAGATGCTCAAAACTTTGGTTCAGCATTTATATAAAACTGTTTGCATATCTAAGTTGCTTAAACTAGGTATCGTGATCTAAATTACCTCTTAGTAGTTACATGAAGTTAAAACTCTTTTCTGGTAAATATTTTCTTTCTGGGTGAATAAAGTTTAGTAATAAATTCTGACCCTGCCAAAATGGGTTTGGATTTCCTGATCACTATTTTCGCCTCTGTTTTATAACTGTTTTCTTCCCTTCTTAATTGCTGTGTTTGTGTGAAATGGGTAATTACCCAACTGATTACGAAGTTCTTTCAGTCCTGTCTAGGATTTTTCTTTCTGCTACCAAACCTTGGTGGGTGCGGAGGAGACAGATGGACACACACTGTGTACTAATCAGCAATCCCATGTATGATGGCTGATCAAAGCAAGGATTGTTAATCACTTTCATTGACTTGTGTTATTTGTGGTGCCCTGAGTTTTAAATAAGGTGCTTGAGCATATTTATCCATATGTAGGCACGTGAATAAATAGCCTTGTTCTTTGATACACTGGAGCAAACACAATTCTTGCTCCCAGTAATCAGGAACTGGGGGATCTTCAACACTTACCCAATCTAAAACTTTTCTGGAGATGCATTTTTTTTGTTTGTTTGTTTGTTTGCTTGAGTCCAAATCTCAGTTTTGATCAGTGTATTTAGACATTTTTCAACTGCAGTGAGAAGGGAATCCCAAAATATTTAGTAGTACCTCTTACAGAAGAAAGTATTCCAAACAGAAGAATGAGCAATACACTACTGTAAAAAAGCTGTTAGTCTCATGTACAGTAGTGTTACGTTTAAGTGTGAGTGGGTTGCTTGCTGTTACATACTAATACATAGGTATGTTTAATGTATGTTGAGTTTCTCCTGCATTTTTCTACAAAAGTCTTTTATTATGATAAGCAATTTTTAGAGAGACATCTTGTACAATTACCTGTTGCAGCAGCTTTTAATATGATTTGCTTTATTTATTTTTAGGGAGGCTAAAGCTTGTGAATCACCCTTCCTACAAAAGGTGCTGAAACAAAGGAATGAAGCTGCAAATGTAATGTTTTGGTTAGGTTAATGAGCATTCTCTGAGTGGCTGGCACCTGAAAATTGTTTCTGGCTTACACAGAAGTGTACCTGTTTACTTCCACGTCTTGTGGTGTGTGCTAGGGGGCCATGTTACAGATTACAGTGTTGGTAGTTGAGGGGTGCGGAGTGCCCTGCTTGGAATGCTGCACTTGTGGTCTTGGAAGCTGTCTTGAGCACACAGTTCAGCTGAATAAGGCAATAATTGTTCCCCCCCCCCCCCCAATGCTTTTAGCTAAGGATGTCTTTAAAATGCTTGATCTCTTAATTTTCTTTCAAATCATTCTGGGAGACTCCTTAGAAAGGGAAGAGTAACTGGAGAAGGGCTATTTTGTATTTCTAGTAATAAAGCCACAGCATAGTGTGCTTGGCACCCCTCAGCCTCCCAGACTTGGTATTTCTGGCTGCACTGACATCAATGAGCCCCTGAGATATGTGGGTTTGTGTAAAGCTTGTGCTGCAGGACCACTGCAAAGGGGCAAGTTGCAGAGGGGTGGGGTGATAAAGCCTACCTAGAGGGAAGGTTTCCTAGCGCAGTTTCCTGTGGGCTGACCTGTTTGTCAGCACACAGAACAGTCCAAAAGTGGCCTTTGCTCCTCGGCTCTGTGGATGCCAAGCAAGGCTAGAGCACCGTTCCTGCAGGGCTAGGTACCAGGCAAGGTTTGATTCACAGAAGTGTGTGTGGGGAGGCCCTTCAGTTCAAACCACCTGCTAGGGTCTCCACAGATGCATAAATGATCTCTCACTGTTAGCAACTGAGTATGTGGAGAAGATAATGTCAAAGCCAAATACCTAGGCCTATGTGCGTAGTGCTATTAACTTTTATGGGAATACTGAAGAAATGCATGTTTCCTTTAAATTTGGTAGGTCTGCTGTAGATTTACACTAGGGGCAGAACACCTGACCCAGGGAATGGAGTTGGAAGACCCCTCAGGACAGGAGAATGTTACTGATGGTATGTGTCTGGGATTACTTTTATATTTAATCATTTTATTACTTTATCTTCTTGAATTTCCTGGTGTCAGTTTTTCTAGCCTGGCATGTGGTTCTATCACACTTGAGGGCGTGGGGGAGTGACCCTGGAATTCCACAGCTTGCTTCTAGTTTCACAGAGAATTCCTTCTTTTCAGACTAGAATATAAAAAGAAATCTTGTTGCAGGTATTGACACTTCCCTATGGGTGACAGTCTTACTGAGTGAATGAGTATGTGACATGGGTTAGAGATCTGAATAGTGCTGGTATTCGGTGTGCAATTAGCTCTTTTACAGAGGCAAACTAAGCCACAGTGTTCGAATACTTCAAGCACCTGAGTCCAATAGCCAACAAATATTTAGGCAATAAAGCATGATGTCAGATAAATATGACTTGAAAACCAGACATGGTGCATGTCTCATGCAAGTTCTTACTCTGAAAGTAAAAGAATGAGAAGTGTGAGAGTGTGACAGAGCCTTTCCCTTCCTGTTTACTCATTTGAATTACACTTGTTCCAGGGATGCCTGAAAGGTTTTAACATCTGACAGCTCTGTGGTGATAGTTGTGCTAAGAGTTTGGCATTGGTCAGATTGGTAGAGTGTAGCAGCAGAGATGTAATAGCTGAGGGACTCCATCTGTTTTTTCCAACAGAATGGGTGTTGCTGGCTGGAGCTTGAAGTGCCTTTGTGGGACAGGTCTTGGAAGTCGGTATAGCCTCTGCTACAAATGTCTCTGTTCTGAGCCACGCTCGTGACCCTTGTGCCCTTTGACTAGGGGAAGACTGCAGTTGTCTGCCAGGACATTTCATAAGGGCTTCAAGTTGCCAGGGGAAGCAATGTGAAACATGCCTGCAAATGACCTAATCCACTGTGGTAGTAGGGATCTCTAATGTTATCTTTTGTCTTTGATCTGTGGAACAACACGCCATCGGTGATGCAACTCAGTGCTGGTTGAAATGACAGCAATGATACAGTGATAGCTCCTGACTGTGTGGAGGTCTGGAAGGGGGAAAAAACAAAGAAAAAACAAACCACCTTTACTAAGGGTTGCGATTTCATTTTCACAACGTTTGTGCAAGATAGAGTTGAGTGGTGGAAACAGGTATGGTGGAAAGATATTAGAGATTGAAGCCATGGTGGGACACTATGTGAATAATGTAGAAGCTAGTGCAGCCAGTGGCATGACTCGAACACACTCAATTTCAGAGCTGCTGTTCTGGAAGATCCTGAAACAAGGCAACAAACTCCTAAATGAAGTGACCCTGCTCAGTGCTAGTGCCAGTGCACTCCATTGTTCTGTGGTCCGAGTAAGAGAATTCGACAATTTTGCTCATCTGCAGCAATGCATAAGGCTTGCTGACTAAGCATAGAGCTTTCCATCTCTATTTTGATCCTTGCTTTTCTTTATGATAGCCCTATTAGAAATGAAATGGAAAGTAAATGGGAACAATGTGGTAAATGTTGTTAGTATTCTCTCTCTTTTTCTCTTATTTATTTTATTTTAAGGCTTGATCAGCAAGGTGCTAACACTGSTTTTGCTGTGCCCACCTTGCAATTTGAGGGTGGATGCAAGTAGCAGGTGAATGTATTTCGGTTACCATCTTTCAATGTTTGGGAGGGCCCTTGAACTCAGGGGCCCTTATAGACCTAGAGTTGGTCATCATTCACATCAGCACAACAGTGGTAAATAGGATATGCAAATTACACTGCTAACACAGAAGAACTTATTTCATTGCAATACAGTTATCAAATTTCATCCAGTGGGAGAGATCAAAGGATAATGAATGTACTTTACTTTTGCTTGTTCTATTTCCCTGCAACACAATAGTGGTGGTATGCATGTGTTTTAAATCTGTCAGCCTCAAGTTTGATAGGGGGTGATGGGAAGTGGTTTATAGCTCAGTGTTATGGATGTTCTGTGCATTCTTCTAAACTAGATACCTGTGCACATACTTCTGTGGTCTTGTGGGACCTCTGACACTAGAGGTCTCTTTATTTTCTCATTTAGCTCTGCTGCTTGTCACCAGCCCTGGGAATGGGCAGCCCTGGAAGTAACAGGACAATATAGGGGGGTATGTGTGTAATACTTAGTTTAGCACTGGAACTATGTTGTACAAGTTGAATCTCTTCTGGTAGCTTAACTCAGTATTGCATCTTAAGGCTTATCCTTGTTAAGTAAAGAAGGTGAGGATGCTGCAGTGTCTTGTGGTATGTAGAAGAGGGTCACAAATGATAAGCAGTATGGTAACTGTAAAACTGTAAATGCAGTGATGTGCATAATGGGTACAAAACTTCATACTAATGACATTTTGTGATCTTCCTGAAGCTAAGCAATTACTGCCTCACCACTGCCTTTTCTTATTTGTCTTTGGCCTAGATGTGCCATGGAGATGGATGAGTCTTGCAGGGTCTGTTGACAGCATACTGAGGATGAGAAGAGAGCTTGATGGCAATGCACTAGCACTGGTCAGTGTAGCATCTGTGCTTTGAGCGGTGGTTTTCCCTGTTTCTTATCTATAATATGCTTTCATACGGAGCAGGATGTTACCTCCTAGATTCATGCTGTAGTAAGTCATTGTTCTTCTCTAGGAGTAAGCATTTAAGTTCTGGTGTTGGTCCAAGTTGCTCCTGTGATCTAGTTTCTGTGATTCATGTTCTTGCTTGCCAACTGGGCTTAGTGTAAG
The DNA here is from genome assembly GCF_003343035.1 of Apteryx rowi. Classification (NCBI taxonomy): domain Eukaryota; kingdom Metazoa; phylum Chordata; class Aves; order Apterygiformes; family Apterygidae; genus Apteryx; species Apteryx rowi. Next base: position 1,573,309 of record NW_020448230.1, read on the forward strand.
GCTTAATTAAATCTGTGTAAAACATTCTGAATTCATTGAATCATTTTCCTGAAATATGGCTTGTTATGCTGTGTACAGCTGGCAGACTTGCACACTTTTCTGTTGTCAGAGCCAGCTTTGAAGAAATAATTTTTCTGAGGAAAAGGATGTGTGGTGTACGTATTGTTTATGGATAGGATAGTGAGCCTCGAGGTAACTGCATTAAAAAGTTATTTAAATAAAAAAAATCCAGGGTGTGTACTCAGTGGGCAAATAAAAGTATGGTTTTGCTTCCTTTAGTGCTCATCATGGGATTTGAAAACCTACAAGGCTTTGACGTCCAGCTGAAGCTTATKTAATCATATTGATGAAGAAGCTAGGCAGAATCCAGCTCCTGTTCCTGGAACTATGCAACTTCCCTGAATTTGAAACAAATTTAAAAACTATTTCCTTTTAGTGAGGCAAGTAGGAGTTCTCATGCACATCGTGGGATCAGCTGAGAGTCACTCTAACATTGTGACTTCCTGGGGCCTCACTTTGACCCCCCTGGCTCCTTAGTTCTGTAATAACTAAAAAGTTACAAGTGTAAATTAACAAACAGAATATTCTAAGCTCTAACTGTGTCAAGGAATGGAAAACTAGCTAGAATACCTGAATTGGGAGAAAATTCATTTAAATTCAGCATTCATTTAGAATAATTATTCATCTCTTTATTAACTTGTGGATGATTCACTGTTGTGACTGACTAGATCAGTATGAAATTACTCTTCTTTGTTTGTACAGATTTTACCAAGTTCTATCAGTTTTTCTTTGAACAGTTCTCTTAAAGCACTTTTGAGTTGCTGCATCAGCTTTGGGAGAAAATGAGACAATTTGACTCAGTTTTTTTGTAAATCTTGAACTATGCATTTGATTCCAAATTTTGTTTAAGTTTTATGTTAAACTGGCAACATGCTTACAGTAAGGACCTGAGTTTTTCATCTTTAACTTTTGTAGTAGCTTAGAGGCTAGTAAAGTAATTGTACACTAGGTTCTGATGACAGATACAGAGTGGGTTGGTTGACACAATTTTTACTGATTTCCTTTCCTGTGAATTGAATTATCTTTGCTGCAGAGTTCACTTTCAGGAATACCTACACTGATGGACAGTACTTGCTGTGTTTTGTTTGATGTGAGAAATATAGGATTTCTTGCAAGCTGAGATAAGAGAATAGCCACATAGTGTTTCCTAAGGAAAAGGACCCCCCCCCACACACACCTTTTTTGTTGTGTTTTTTTTTTTTTTTTGCAGTGGCATATATCTGGTATCTGTTCTCTAATATTTCTATGTAATTCTTTTTCTGTGCTTGTGTTCAGGGCCTTACAACTAGGTCATGGTATTTAAATTGGTATCTTGGTGGCCTTTAAAGGTGCGTTGCAGACATACTTACAGACAACAAGTGGACAAAAAGAATTTTACTGTCTGGTGATTTAACAACTGTATATATTAGTGAACACACATGAGTCTTCTTTCTAACTCTTTTTCTTATGACACACAGTTATGAATGAGATAAAGGTAACTCTGGATTAGCCATGTTAATATTTCTTTGCTGTAGATATTAAGGGAGAACATTGTTTGCCCTGTGGCAATCTACTGAACCTCCTCTTAAATATGATAATTTATGCCTGGAAGAAATGTTAAATGGTAATCCTTGCCCTGTTGAAGGTCAGCCTTCAGCTTTATTGGTAGAAGGCCAGCTATGCATTTACTTATAGATAAGTCACTGTCCAGCAGGAAATGTATGTGTACAGAGCAAATGCTTACACTATGCTTATGCAGGCTAATTTGAGCAGAGCTTCTGATCCTTTCCATTGAGCAGAGGTACTGTATCTCGAATGTACAGCTGGACTGATATCAGTCCCAGGCCCTGGAGAGAAAGGACCACTAAAATACTACTTTACCTAGCTCGCTCTTGCTTTTTCTCATTCTCCTTTAACTAACGTAGACATATCCTGTGTGAACAACGGGAAGAGCTTCCTTAGAGAATTAGATGCAGCAGTTCCTTATCCCTGGCTGACAGCTGGGGGAAGCATATAACTATGCCATCAGTACTACACAAGGCAGATGCTGACTGCAGGGGAAGCAGTGTAGGACTCTGTTTTCCCTGGCTGTCTTTATATAATGGCTTGTGCCATTTTGAGGAGGAAATCTAACTTGACTTATGTGTTCATTTCACTATAAGAGAAGACCTTCTGGAGGATGGGGAGCACCTGCAAATCCTGCTTATTTTGTTGAAGCAGAAAATACAGGTGCTGGATGCCTCCTCTGTAGCAGTTATAGCATGACTAATGTGGGGTGAGTTTCTGTCACAAGCTGATAGAGGGAGCTTGGGCTTTGTCTTCCTTTGCCACAGTGAAAAGGACAGAGAAACCCTATAGCATTCTGTTCTGCCATTGGTTTGCTGAGAGATCCTCTGGAAGTGTCTTGAAAAGAAAAACAAGCAAAAAACCCTCCAAAAAACAAAGACAAAAAAAAAAAAGAGAAGCTGTTTCTCTTGGTTCCTATTTTTTTCTGTTCCAGTTACACTTGGCTATCATGCACTGTCTGAATCACAGAATGGTTGAGGTTGGAAGTGATCTCTGCAGATCATCTAGTCCAACCCCTCTGCTCAACTTAGAGCAGATTGCCCAGGACCTTGTTCAGATGTTTTTTGAATATCTCCAAGGATGGAGACTCCACAGCCTCTCTGGACAACCTGTTCCAGTGTTCAGTCACCCTCACAGTTCAGATGGAATTTCCTGTGTTTCAGTGTGTGCCCCTTGCCTCTTGTTCTGTCACTGAGCACCACTAAGAAGAGTCTGGCTCCAGCTTCTTTACAGGCCCACATCAGATATTTCTAAACATTGATCAGATTCCCCCGAGCCTTCTGTTTTCCAGGCGAAACAATCCCGGCTGTCTCAGCCTCCCCTTTCTATGTCAGATGCTTCTATCCCTTAATCATCTTCRCTGTACTTGCTCCAGTATGTACGTCTTTCTCTTGTATGGCTGAGCCCAGAACTGGGACCAGTGCTCCAGATGTAGTCTCCCCAATGATGAGTAGAGGGGAAGGATCACTTTCCTAGACCTGCTGGCAATGCTCTTCCTAGTGCAGTCCAGGATACCATTGGCCATCTTGTATATAAATAAGTAGATTATATAAATGATATATTTATATGTAAATATATTTTTTAATCTTAATATAAAAATATTGTTCTTGGTCACTTAATTTGAGGGTCACTAACTCATGATGTTAAAACTATCTTTCATCTCCTTGTAAAAATAAAGATCATGTGGATAAGATCATGTAATGTGTTTTGGGTTTTTTTTTGTTTTGTTTTTTTTTTAAGCTGCTCTGAGTCACATTAAGCTCTTCACAGCCAAACAAGTTAGGAATATTCAAAAATAAAATCCCCAAAACTGAAGTTTCACTTAATCGCATGACTCCAGCAGTCAGAGCTTTAGAGAAGATATAGTACAAGGCTTACTTGTGGGGGAGTTGGGAGTATAGATTTTCCTACAGAAGAGATCTCCTGTCCTATGGTCTGTTCAGCTACAAAACCCTTTCATTTTTCAGTGWCTGGACTAGGGAGTCTCTCTGGACCTGAATAGCTGACTTTCTTTGGCAGTGGGCTCTGTAAGGCCCTGCAGCTTAGTGGGGGAGAGATGTTGCTGTCCTCTGTATGAAGAAAGTAGACCTGCCTGAGGGCCCAGAGTCTAGCGTGCAGATTTGAAGAATAACAGCAACCTCCTTTGATCTGATGGGAAAAGGATTGTCCTTTTGAGGTTTAAAAAAAAAAGTAAAGAGTTTGTCAAAATGTTGCCAGAGAATTGGATAATTATTGAAAAAATGCAGATTTAGGCATCCAAATTTGTGTGGCTGTTGTATTACATATGCTGAGTTACTGTAACAAAAAAAAATCTAAAAGTGAAACAAGTAATTTCATTGTTTCTGAGAGATTTTGCTTTCCTATACGGCAAAAGAAGCAGTGGACTGAATTTGTCAGAGCAGGCACAGAAGAACTTCCTGTGTGACTCTTCCAGTTGTCAGAAGAAAAAGACAGGAGACCAGGGTTGTTCTTTACCTGACATGGAGTGGGCATAACTTGCTCCCCAGGTGAGTGTCTGTCAGAGGACAGTAGGCTAGTAGGGGGCTGAGTGCTCTCTATTGTTGGGGCAATCATTATGCTGTGTGAAGTAGCACAGATATTCAGTGACTCAAGATGATGCTCACTGTATACAGTGTTTTTGGGGGCAACCAAYTGGAATTTTTTCCCTGATCTGCTGGCTAATTTGAAGAATGAGTCTGAGGCAGGGTAGTCATAAAAGTAGCCTAGAACCCAGGAGTTTGGGCACTTGCAGGAGCAATTGTGTTAAAACCATTTTCATGGTGTTTAGCAGTGGTGCAACATAGGATTTCACAGGGCTATCAGACTTAGATGGATAGATACGATTTTTGCTTAAGCTAAAATGGGACTTTAATTCAGATTTTGATTGTTAGCCTTATTGGAGCGATTCAGACGTGTTCTACTCTGACCAAGGAATGTTTTAGCATAACATGATGGGAGCATCCATAGGCGAAAGTACCAACTGAATCAAAAATCTGCTGGGTACCTCAATCTGTGGTAGGGAGAGTGTCACCTCTCCTGTTCTATGTTTACATTACTGATAAAAATTTTAAGTGACTCTGTTTAGAGGGGGGAAAAATATCTTTTTAAGTCATTCTAATACTACATTAGGTTTTTGAGCAATGAACACTGAAGTAATTTCAGAGAGGACAATGTACGTGTCTTAAGAGGCTGCTGGGATAGGTTAAGTTCAGTATGAAAAGAAGCTAAGAGATGACAACATAAACTTTGACTAATTGGTGTGTACTCAGCTTCTGAAGAGCCTTGTCCATGCTACTTTGGCTGCATTGCTATATTGACTTGAGCTGGCTAGACTGAAGCTAGCAAAAAAAACCCTGAGGTCAAATTCTAATTGCAGTGTAGACATACTCACCATCTGTTTCCATGGGGACAAAGATGATTCTTGTTTAAACAATTGTACTTAAAATTTCCTTACTCTGATATTGTCTGCCCTGGAAGCAAACGATTATGCAGCAGTTTGTTGTTAAAAGATGTCAAGGTTGATAGTTTCTGAACTTAATCTGTGCAAACAATAGAGTTTCACCTGGTAAATCTTTAGTATTTTCCTAACAAAACAAGACTTATATGACTGCACYGACAGTATGCCTCCAATAGTAATTTTTAAATATTATGACCAACTTCAGTCAGACTTGAAAGTGGGGTAGGCACCCTAGAGAGATCCCTATTCTCAAGTCATCAGATGAGGGGAGGTGAGAGACTCGGAACAGTGCCCTACCAGGGGAGGAGAAGGCAGCACTCCACTTGGCAACAGCCAACAGGCTGGTACATACTGTCTCATCAGTTAGCATATATTTTTTCCTTGCCTGCCTCTGTGACTGTCCAAAAAGGGAAAGGAGAAGGAAAGAGCGTGAGGGACAATGGCCATAAATCTGTTGAAAAACAAACTCTGTTAGTTCTGTTCCTTGCAGAACAGCTTTTACTTACTTTTCTTTCCCCCTTCACTAATCACAAGTGGGAGATCTTTGCTCCCCGGAAATAAGCATGGAAGTCTGCCAGCTTTGTGTCCTTACAGAACCACACTGCAGGGTGTTTTTGCAGCTATATGTACATGTTGTTCCCCTCAGTGCCGCCCCCCCCCCCCTTTTTTTGCTTTACTTTGGTCTCTTTGCAAGACTAGATCAGATTTGAGAGAAAATGTGTTTTAAAAGAAAGCATGTTATTACTTAGCATTTTTCTGTGACAACAAAAAGCAGATTGTGTTCTTGCTAGCTCTCAGTGCTATACAAATATGAACCTTATTTGTTTAGGAGGGAAGCACTATGCAGCACTTAATGAATATGGGTTTTCTGCATGTGACTTAGCTAGTTTCAGCCATGCTATATTGTAGGCAATACTGACACCTAGTGCAATTTAAGTAAAACTGAACAACTGGCCCTTGAAGCTCTTACAAAGTACAGAAGAATGTGCTTTAAATTCAGGGTGTCTTGAAGCCTTTGATATTTGAAAAGTTATCAGTTGGGATAGCACCTCTGATTTAACTAGGAGATTTGGAGTTGTCTCAAACTGAGTTTGGTCATGCTGTTATTTTACAGCATTAAAGTGTTCTGAAGCATAACAGGGGTGGGCTGGCCAGCAGTGAAGAAGTTGTTTAGAAGTCACATCTTTAAAACATGGAGAAAAAGGAAAGGAAACTGAAGTTGTTGAAAGTGGTGGGGGGAGGTGGGGAGACGATCAGAGGATGTATGAAGACGGACACAGAGATACTACTGCTGTTGGCAAGATGGAGCAAACACTACGCAGGTAAAGAACATTCATGATCCAACTTTAAGCTAGTGAGACTGAAGAGAAAATTTAGAGACTTCAGTTGATGGAGGAAATGACTTTAAAGGGGGCTTTTACAGAGCAGGAGTTTAAGTATACCAAATTGCCATTTTGAAGGATTTTTTTTTTTTTTTCTCCCACAACTCTAGATGTAACCCTAGGAAAACTTAGCTACCTTAAGCTTAATCTGGCTTTTGTGAATTTCCCTTCTACTGGGTCCATCCCTTCTTAAGGAGTTTCATCAACACATTGATCATAATAGCTTTCCTTCTTCCACCCACCCCACCTCCGAACCTTCAAAGAATTTTGTCAAGTTAGTATTTTTAACTTGTACTGAATAGAATCCATGCATCAAGCACTAAATGATGCCCAATCTTTCTGAAAACTGCACAATGTTCAGGTACTTAAGGAAGTGGGTAAAGCACTTTTGTCTGCTGTTGTTCAAGGTCAGCCTGTGCAGTATTCTCAAAAATCTAGAGAAGGGCAGTTAATAGTCTGTGTGGTCAGTTCCACTCCCCTTTAACATGGAAAGAAGTATTTCCATTGACTTAGTGCATCAGGTCCTAAATAAACTTATTTATCTGAGGACTAGCTATCCCTCATGGGTGGAATCTGAGCCTTTCATAACTATGGATAAATCAGCTTTCAGACAAAGATAACATCAACAGAGATCTGTTGTAATTTCTTTTAAGGATGGGGAATATAAAGTGATGTGCTGCAAAAATCTTTATCTGTTATCACCAGACAGGCTCCAGAGCAGGGAGGTAGGGTGCACCATCTGGTCTCTTAACTTGTGCATAATGTGATGTAATGAGGGTATGATTCTTCTAGGGCATTAATTAGTGTCTACATGCAGCACTTTTGCAAGGATACCTACTAAGGAATGCTAGAGGTGCTGTCTATGTCCTAATTGAAAACATGTGGCCAAATCCTCCTCCTGGTATCTTATATTTCACTGCAAACAGTGATAGTGGCTTCAGTAAGTGCCTGTCAACCTGTGGAGAGTGGCAAAACATTGCTGGCAGTGGTGTTCATTTTTTTAAATGTCCTTCCAAGAAGACCTCTTTTGTGTTCTGAATCTGACTGAAGCTGAAAAGGGTGTGAGGACATGCAATCCACTATGGGCCACTGCTGAGACTTGGGAAAGACTAAGATTGCTAAGACTGAAGGATTTCCAACAATTTCAGCTCTAACATCTAGATTAAGGAAAGAGCTCATTTATATCCCTCACTCGTATCTTTTTAGCAGCCAGCACGACTGTTCCAGTAAGCAGTGCAATGTCTTCATTCTTCTTTGGCAGCCTCAGGAGCCTGATGTTTTTCTGCATGGCCCTTGTTACCTGTGGTGATTTCCTTCCCTGCGTGGCTGAGTTTAGGCAATCATAGGATCAAAGACAACTTTCCAAATTATGAGAGGCAGACATCCATCCTCCTGATGTTTTCTATAGATGGACCTGCCTGAATGATTTTACTGTCACACTTTGGGCATTGATATAATACTAGTACCACTAAAACTAATGCCRTACTGTGCCTTTGATTAGTGGTTACTGTTGTCTGTTATTGAGGGGAGGAGAGCTGGACTTGGAGAGTTGAAACAAATCCCCMAAACAGGGTGAAACTTAACTATGGCAACAGTGTATTCCTGCTCTTCAACTTAAGCTGTTGCATGGATTCCAGCAGATTTTCCAAATGGATTTTGTATATTCATGTTTTAAACTACTTTGTGTGATATGTACGTTGTATCCTTCTATGCTGAGAAACTGGGTGTGGTACAAGTCTGCAGCAGATGATAACTCTGAGGTGCTTCTTAGATAGTTATAACTAATACTTATTTACATCATGGTAACAAGGTTTTATCTTAATTCTCTGTATAGCTCTTCCCTACCCCAGCCGTATTGGGGGGAAAAAAAAAGAAATTCAAACTCCTTCCCCCCCCCCACTCCTACCCCCAAAACCTAGCAATACAATTTTGCTGATACTTCTTACAAACAGAGACATCACAATCTAGTTAGTTTTTTTTGTGGTTGTTTCAGAAGTGATAAGATCTAAATCCCGGAACCAGCATTATTGGGGGTTAAAAAGCAAGGATGTTCCTAGGAGTCTTGAGGTTCACGATGCAGCCATTTTTACTTCCTCTATGAAACTGAGAAGACAAAGCATAGTGTGTTGTCATTTTCTGGCTTTGAAAGCTTGGCTACAGAGCTCAAAATTAAAGTCAAGTATTCCCTAAACACTGCAAACATAGTGAGTCTTCATGTGTGCTGCAGGAGAGCAAAAGAATTGGTAAGCTGTGCTAGTGGTTTTGATTTGATTCCTTTCAATAAAATCCTGCATCTGTTTGTAGGTTTCTTATGTATTTAACACTTGTCAGGAGAAAAATGAACTAATTTGACATGCTGCTGGGCTATGTTGAACAAGTAAGGTGAGATAAATCATGGGGTGTTTTGTGTCTTTCTTTAAACTAGGAAGTTGTTCAGTTCTGAGTCAAAAGAAATGCTATGGAGTTTATTTTGGTTCAGCACTGAGGGACTCTCAAAAATGCTAGTACATAGGAGTAATCTCTTAGTGCTCCTTCCCTGATTCTTCATAGTAAGTAGCTGTGTAATCGTGACATTTCTGCCACAGATTAGACTGAACCTAATCTAAGTTTGGAGTTAGCCCTGGTTTGAGCAAGAGGTTTGATTAGATGACCTCTAGAGGTCCCTCCCAGCCGAACTTGTTCTAAGAATCAATATTTTAGCTTCTGTGTTCATCCTGTTCTGGCATAAAGAGTGTATGAGCTAAGCTCTATGCTGTGTTTTCTTTCAAATCAGTCTGTCATTTAAATAGAAGGTGAAAAGAAGTTCCAGTTGTTTCTTAACTAAATAAATAACCATGTCAACTCTAGCACTGCACTGGAAACAGTCATAGGGATATACSAGTGTCACAGATCACAGTAACAGCTATCATGCAATGTAGAGATCTGACAGCGAGACTGGAATGAGTTTACTTGGGTACAGTTGTCACTGACTTTGCCAGGGTGGCATGCTATTTGTGGTGTTGAATCCTTCTGAGTGACATAAATTAGTGCCAGTGTCATAGAGCTCAGTTCAGGTCAGTCTAAAGCAGAGCCGTAGTAAGACATTTTTATATTTGTGGCATGTGGATTCATGTTACTCTTTCCAATTTTCATAGGAGACTTTCAGCTCCTCCATCTCTTAAGCCTTTTGCTCAGATCTACAGCTTCTTATCTTAAGCAGCAATATCAGTGACACAAAGAAGAGCTGATTATAAGATCCTGAACATGTTTGGTTTTACTTGGTGATGGCCCTTTGAGAAGAAATGCTGTAGTGGGGGGGATACCTCACCTCGTTCTTGTGTGTGTGGCTACCTCTGCTTTCAAGCTATGGCTCAGGTATTGCCACACTGTTGCTCTGTAACCTATAACTAGGGCAATGAAATGACACCATCTGGAGCAAAAGATAAACTAGTTAAGCTTGCAGTAACTATGTCGAACACTAGAGGTCTGTCTTGTCTGGGGGGAAAAAAACCCTCAAGCTTTCTTATCAGTTAAGAATGAATCACCACAAGAGAGCCTGAGTTGTTACAGTGGGTGGTCATAGTTGTTTCTTCTAGTCTTAACTTACAAAATTACAAAACTTCTGACATAATCTTTATTTTCCAGCCTGAATCGGCAGCAAGTCTCCATTTCTGATTGTTCTTTTGGGCCTATGAATGGAGGAACTCTGGACAATTTAGAAATTCACTTTCACAAGCCCCAAAAAACTATAGGACTCCAGTGTTACTAATGACTCAAACCTCCTCTGGTACTGGCATCATTATCTATTAGAACATGTGATCCTTCCTTCTTAACTCTTTGGTTTTACTGTCCTGGTACAATTATTTCCCTTTAACGTGTGATGCTGTATTGCACGGAGCTATTGGAAATTATTTTTGATTTTGTTGAAGTTGAGTGGCCTCAGCCRGAACATGGACTCTGCTGTTTGAATCAAAACTGTGGTGGTTCCTGCTAATCGTTTCACGAGTAGTGTCCTACAACTTGGGTAACTATACAGGGTACAGATGGCTCTCTTGCTTGCTGTATCCAAACTTAATGTATGTTTGCTATTGATTGGTATAGTTTTCAAAATTCTGTTTTCACTTCCTTTTTTAATTTTGCAAATGAGCATTTGCAAGAGGCACAGATTTTTCCATAAGATCACAGGCTGCTGATGGAGCTGGTCTCTTGTGTTGAAAGTCAGCAAGTTTGCTCTTTAATGATCGATCTTTAAGTATTTGTTGTTTCAGAAATCTTGAGGAAACGTACAGTGCAAAATTATGGATGGGGGAGAAGGTGATGTGTGACTGTGCAGGTGCAATCCTGGCACATGACTTAATACATGTGACTGCATTAGGTGCTGTGAATAGAAAGTGAGGAGCTGGAGAAGGTCTTATCTGTCTCTGCAAGGTGTTCAGGAGCTACCTTRTTGCTTTTAAAATTCTGGTTTCTGTCATTTCCTTGCCCCCTTTCCCCAAAAGACGAGAGACCTAGAGGAAGCTGTGTATTTTCTAAGCATTAATCTGCTTGCGCTGCTGTGATTCCAGTAGTTGCAGCAGTAGATGATAATCAACAAGAAAACAATCCTATCACATAAACAACTGCCTGAAAAAAAACCTGTATAATTGCACTATCTTACATGAGATAATGTGATAATAACCAAGGCTATGGGGAGGTTTTCATTTATGAGTAACAAACTTGTACATCATCACTGTGACATTATACATGGTGTTCATTAATGTTTTAGGTACATCCATGTAATGTCACAATAAAAGAATAATATTTTAATGAGGAAAGTAAAAAGTGCTGAGGGTGAGCAGGAAAGCCTTTTAAAAAAATCAGTAGCTTAACTATTTCTAGAAATCTCTTTAAAAATACTTAACAGTATGCATGTACAGTATTGTGCCAACTATTGTACATCTATGAGTACCTGTGGGAGGGTGCAAAATACAGACTTTGGAGCATAATGCCATTTCCCTCACTACTTTCCTTCTGCTTGTGAAGTCTATAGGAGGTACTGCAGGCATGAGGAATTGAATAGAATATAATAGCAGAACTGTTCCAGCATGCTGTTATTTTTCATTTGAAACCTTGTATTCAGTTCCAGTCATTTCATCTTTGAAAAAAAAGCATAATGAAACATAAATATTGAGACCAAATAGTTGGTGAAAAATGGTTAGAGGAATGGAGAGAAATTTATATGAGGAGGTGGGAAGAATATTAAACCTCTATAGGCTAAAGGCAAGACAAGTGAGAGGTGGTTCTTTCGTTCTTGTGTTTTATATTTGTGTACTGAAGTGAAGACTAACAAATTTAAGAGATGATTTCTTTTCTGTATAGGTGTGTAAAGTGTGCAAGAATTGCAAAGTAACATTGAAATACAGGGAATTTCAAATGGATGCTAATTAATAAAAATAACAGAACTAACAATAAATTCGTTAAAAAGGCAAGACTGAATATGAGGCATTCACTTCTGTCAGTAAGTTTTCTCAGTTCTCTAACTGTGGTAAGGAATTATCCACAATGTGAATTAATCCTTACAGGGATTATTGTAATAAGAACAGCATACAGTACAAAACCTTATCCATTCTCATGCCAACTTAATGATCCAAATTTTTCACTTGGATCTACACTGCCTATTGTAAAAGTCATGAGAAATTAAAGAATCGATGTTCAAAACCTGACCTTCTACTGCTGTTGGAAGTATTAGAGTTTGTAGTCTAATAATAATTTACAAGAGTGACACACTTCAAGTTCAGCTCTATATATTGTGTGGTGTATCTACTGCAAAGACAGTAAACGGCTGTTTGCCCAAAGCATAGAAACCCTGTGGAATACTGATTTACAGCCAGATCATTTGAGCTGGTTACACATTCTGCAGCAGTTATATGTCTTTTTGCAGTGATTTGTGTTCAGAAAGATTTGAATTCTGTCCTTAAGTGAAAGGAAACCAAATGTCAAAACCTCAACATTTTTTGCAAATTAAGTTGTTGTTTTCCAGACAGTCCTACTAGTACTCAGCTACTATTGCAATAAAAATAATAGCTTATAATAGTAAGTGCATAATGTTCTTTATAGCTGAAATCTAACAAACCAATTCACTGAAGTATTCCTTGCTCACAAGTATTGCTATACAAAGTTTTGTATCAGAACTTGAATCTACAATGTTGGATGAATGAAACAACTTTCTTCCTCTCGGAAGAGTGTCTTTATTGAAACTGTCCAAGCAAAGCCTGTATAGCACAAAACAACACACACACTCAAAAGGGCATATAGCAGTGCCTGGTTGTAAAGATGTTATGCACATGGAGTTTAGAGGATTTTTTTGTTTGCTTTTTAAATGATACATTTGGCTGAAAGGATTGTGATTAGGCTGAGACTGTGTGTGTTATGTCTGACTGTCATATTTGATAAAAAGCAATTATCTACCATAGTAATCATGGCAGGGTATAAAACATATTTGGACACACACAAATACCTAAAAATAATGTTAAGGTATGTCTTCAGTCTTAAAGGTGTTTTTATTTTTTGGGCAGAAATTCAGAATTATAGATGAGATTTTTACCTTTTACCTAATGCAACTATCTTCCCAAAACTCTTCATGTATTTAGAAGGAACACCTGCATGGTACTCCCAGATTAAATCTAATTGTTTAATTTGAGCTACGCTCTTTAAAGAACTGGCTCATCTTAGAGGCCTGGATGATGAGACATTATCTCAAAAGAAGGAAGCAGCTGCCTTTGAATCTTTTGTTAACGAGTCTCTTCAAAGTATTTTAATTTATGTATATTGAGGAAAACTCACGTTGTTTACTGGTGCTGGTGCAGAAATGAAAGTGCAGCCAAATGAATATAGTATGAAGAACTGAGAATTCTAACTCAGTGCTATTTACGTACACAGAATAGAATAAAGTTAATCTAAGTCTCAGTGAAATTGCTGCYGAAAATTCTCCAAGAACAGGCTTTTGCAGTGTAGCAAGTGCTGGTAGCCCAAGTGGGTACACTTGGGGTGGGGGGGAACTTAAGCTTTTGTATGACTCCTACTTCTTTTATACCCAAGGAGCTTCAATTCTTATAACTGCTGATAAATTCTCTTTGTAGAAACATAAATAAGCAAAGGCTACTGATCTCTTAGGTCCTGTCACATTTGGAGATTCTTAGTAACCTTTCAGGTAAAAGTCAAAATACTAAGAATTTATGTAAGTTGTGGAGAATTGGAGTAATAATTGTATGCGTTTCAAGTTAAAAGTAACATGCTTTTTGGCAATACATACCCAATAACTGCAGTTGTTTGGGTTTTTTTTACTGTATAACTTGAAGGACTCAATTTGTCAAAAGTAAGCTGGCCATTTCTTGGGGGAAACTATTTACAAAGATACTAGGATTGCAATTTATATTCCTTCTGTGTGTGTGTAGGTGGGTTTTGTGGTATTTTCACTATAGTATTTCTACAGGCATATTGGACTCTTCTTGACCATATTCAATGCATAGTGACACTTCTCTAAGAATTATTCTTTTTGTCTTTTACCTAAACTGGACCCAAAGGTTTGAAGCATATAACATGCTAGAGGAATATCCACTGTCTTACTACTCGTGCTCCCCAGTTGCTAGTATTAGAAACACTTCTTGGAGGGGGACTTGCAGTCTTCTTTTTGGCATTCTCTTGGTTGATATCCTCCTGGGGCAGCGTTTCTTGAAACTTGTGCATATGATTCTCCAACATCAGGCTGAACATCTGATAGCTGGAAACATTTTCTAAATGCCTCTTTTACCAGATCTACTGCTTACCTTCATCTTAGTGGCTATCCTGTGTCTGTATTTTTCTTAGATGACCTGTGTTTTGACACACTTTATGATTCATGGCATTGTTCTCTGTGCGTTCCTGGTAGGACTTGGACTTTCCCACTGAGGCATAGTGGTGTCGGTTCTCTGCATTTTGGTTTTGGCTTTACTGTAGATGATTTGCCTATCAAGTTTGCCTTTCCCATATGTCCTAGCCTTTGCAGCTAAGTATGTGCTTAACTTCAAACCTCTGGTTTTACTGGCTTATACCATAGGGCTTATCCCGTACTGGAAGTTAAGTCTATGGGCTTCTGTAGGAGCAGAATTTGCAGTGAAGTTGGAGCATGTTTGTGGTACTTCTGCTCCTGAAAAACTAGGCAGCAAGAAAGCAGAGGAATAAATGTAGCTGTTGTGGTAAGGGAATGATGCAAATGTCAGAAGTGAAATACAGGTAGAGAGGGACTATTACAGATTTGACTCCCTCTCTTCTCCCCCCCCCCCAATAATATGAAATAATATATATGGCATTAAAAACAAGATGTATATTTGGGAGTGACTGGCATTTAGTTTTTTGAAGACATTCCATTTGTAGTATGTTTCTGTGTATCCTCACGCACTTTGACTCTTCAGACATCTTTGTTTTTATAATGAGATTCTAGTTTAGCACAGCTGTGCTAACTGGCAGCTCCAACACACAAAAATCCATGAAGGTGGTTGGAATAAAACTTTGTCCTGTCCAAAAGCTAACTCTTAGCTGTAATGGCTTACAGCATTTTCTAATGATGTAACTCAGGACAAAAGGTTCTTGCTGGAGGGTGTTGTATTTTGATGCCCTTATGCAGCACCAGGAAGTTTTCTTCCACTGCAGAGTACCTCAAAGGGGATGGTACTGGTTAGGGAGGTAGCTTGATCAGGCTAGATGAGAAGGAAGTTTTTAAACTCTGATTTGACTAGCTGCTTCAAGGTATGCTCAGTTCTTAAATACAGTGATTAGCCCATGGATTTAATTGGGAGTGTATGCTGTGTTTTAGATTGGGTTGTCCTAAAGCACCTTGCTGATTTAGGACACCAGCGACCCAGGTGATGCAGCATCTTCTGTTATGCTGTTGAGCCCTTGTTCCTCAGAATCTAGAGCTAAACTTTGCTAGCAGTTTTCTGAAAGGAAGGCAGTGATGCCTATAATCTCTGGTTCCTGTGGCATTAAACCAAACTTGGTGTTTGTACATTCTATGAATACCTCTGTGTGTATTTGTATGTAGCATTTTTGTGTGTAGTTGTCTTTTTCTTTTTTTTTCTTTACAGCACTTTTTTTTTTTAACTATTCAAAGGAAATAAGTCTCTAAGCTATTTAAAAAGAAAACATAAATGACAGGCTCTTTCACTGTGCTTGGCTGAGTCACATGAAATGCACACAATTAACAGGTGCACTGTGGCAAAATGCACACAGCAGGCAAATCTGGGTAGGTTTCAGAGTCCTGAATACTGAGCTAGTTTCTACTGTAGCACAGGGTTTGAAAGGATCAATGAGATGTTAAGCTTCTAAATTACTCTTTCATTTTTCTGTAAGTCTTTACCTCTAGATAAGCACCTTTTATAACTTTGCAAATTTTCTAGGGAGAGATGCAGACCTCGGACCTGTTCTCTTCTCACCCCATAATGACAAGCACAGCTAGGCTTCAGCTGGAACTAGAATGTCTGTATATAGCCTCTTGATTTGAGTCAAAGATTAGATTCAGACTAGCCCTTGCCTTTTAATCTGTTGCTGTGTTGGGCTGGTGTTTGGTGACGCATTGAGCTAAGCTGGCTGCAGCGAATTAATAGAGAAGATGAAAGGTGTTGAACCCCTGCAGAATGGCTCAGGTACTTGCCGTGTCTGACCTGCATCACGCTTCTGAATGCTGAAAAAAAAATGATAAAGCTGCCTCACAAGAAGTTACAGAAGTTGTTCCTTAAAAAGGTAAAATACTTTTTTGCTTGCTTGTTTGCTTGTTTTAATTAAGTTGATGACAAAGTTTGACAATTATATTGTTTTGGTGCTGTCAGCCTTGTGAATTCTTTACCCTGAGATGCCTTAAGCTGCTTGCTCARTGTAATGCTTTTCCTGGCTTGTGGTTTGGGATATGATGCAAATCATCAAAACTGCACGAAGTAATACGGTGTGCTACATGAGTTAAGTGTGATTATAGTTGCAATTTACAGGTTCTGTCACTCTGTGTTATGCTGCCTTTTAACCTTGTTCCTTGACTCAGTGGCAGCGTACGTTCTCAATCGGTCAAGTTAAATTCTAGTGCACTCTGTTAGTTTTTTTGCAATGTAAGAGAAAGAATGCTGCTCATTGACTGGTGCTCATTCAAAAATAAAAAAAGGAAGAAGTTGTTATTAAAAGCAAATGTGTGCATATTTTACACTTGCACTGTATGTTCTTACTCTGTTTTCAAATATGCCCATGCAAATCAGTAGAGATGTGGAGAGACCTAATAAAGCACATTATGCTTTCATCTAGAACTGTTTTAAGCTAAAACTCAGGTAGTTTTAAACACTACCCCTAGATCATATTTTCCTGTTCAATACTATACCTAGATAGGTATTGAGTGTTGTGGTAACTGGCTATCTGAAATAGCATTCTTTAATGTCTGCATTATCTGTGGGTCTTTTTCTGGCAACATATGAACATTTATCCCATAGGTTATGAAAGTATATATAGGGTTTTTTGTTTGTTTGTTTTTTTCTTTTCCTCCCTCCTTCCCCTTCTTTTCTTGGCTACTTATACTCAGTTTATTAGAGGCTGATCAGGCGCGCAGTCTGTTTGTTCAGGAGAGCTCTCTCAATTTTAGTGCAGGGCTGTCGATGTAGTGCACTGGAGTTTTGTATTTTCACCATGTAGTATAATTTCATGTGCATGCAATTTCCTCTCCTAAACAAAACAATTAGTTTGGTTATATTCCCCTAAAACAATTTTAAAGCAGTACAGGGGAAGGCAAGAGTTGCATTTTAGAGCAATTTAGGTTCTGGCATGTAATTCACTGATTCTGGTGCCTTCGCAACTGCGGATGGTTGGTTATATCTCTTATTTTGGAGTAAATTTTCAGTGTTTAAATGTTGACATTACAGTTACACTGTTCAACTGCCCTTTTGGAATTTCTTATTTAAACTAAAAAGAATTTTCCTCTTCTGCTAAAGTATATATTGCTTATTGCCATCAATATCTGATCAAATGGTCATAATTCCCCTCCGAGTGTAGTCATAACAGTTGATCTTCTATTGCACTGTTGCATATAGCACTGAAAGCCCCCAAATGATTAATGCAGGTGTAAAAATGCTTGAGACAAATTGTGCTAAATTTGAATTTAATGTAGCTGCTGAAAATGCATTTCTGAGCCACTRGTTCGAAGTGACTCAGACTGGTCTTAGTTTTATGGTCTTGTGTTTTGATTTATGTTGTGGGAGTTAATAGACTGTGTGATCCCAGTATTACCTGATTATACTTCAGCTAGTTAAGGAGAACAAAATTCTCAACATGGCTTGTTAATGACTGTTACATACTAGCAGGCAGTGTTGGAGGGGAGTGGGGGGAAATCATCCCCAATAATTAGGAAGTGAATTAGATGAATTATACTTTTGAGTGACGGCTGGGGAGAATTAATGGATATTTTCTGGAGTTGTTTTTTTGCTGTAGTAATAGATTGCTTTTTCTCTTAATGGATGTTTTCAAACTTGGTCCTTTTTGTCAGATGTGAAATTCAGCTGGTGATTGCTTCCTTTATGTCTGTAGCCACTGTCACTGCAATATTTTTTTGGAGCAAGTTTTGAAAAGGACCTGCATCTCCCTTTCTATTTTTGTGGGTGCAGTTTTGAAGCAGTCTACCTGATGGCTAGTCTACCCGGTTATCATATATGCTTCTAATGTCCCAAATTGACAACTTCTTTAAAATAAATATGTAAATCAGGCCCTAGGACAGTCCTGTATTTTCCTGAAAAATATCTACTAGAGAATGACATGACAYGAAGTCTTTCAGAGCTTATTCTTAAGTATTTTACATACTGAAGCAGCACTTGAACGTTTTATCTATCAGACTTTACTCAGCCTTCTAATCATATAGACACTATCAGCCCTTAGACAAGTGAATAATTTTATTTTTGTGCATGAGGGGTTTCAGAATTAAGCCTTTGGCTGTGCGTGAAAACATGATTTTGTTCTAGAGAKTGATTGTAAAAATTGGCATGTTGTGTTTCAGGCTCACAATATCTCAATGGTTGTATATCGTATGTATTCAGCTTATAATGGGTCATGGCTTTTATTTAATTAATGCTTCCACAAACTTGCATTTACCTCTGAAATTTAAATAGTTCTTTCCCTTCTTTTTTTTCCCCATGGTTTTATATTGATCTTGACACGAAAATCTTGGCATCTATGCAAATCCAGCATAGTCCATAGAGTCTGACAGCATAACCAACAGTTTTGTTGAGGAATATTAGATGTGTTGCCTCCTAAAAAAAAAAAAAAAAAAAAAAAAAAAAGCTTGCTTTTTCAGGGCCAACAAAAATTGGTTGGTACCAGTACATTTAACACCCTTGTTGTCTACTCTGTTTTCAAAGTATCCTCATGTTGTCAAAGAAAGGACAGTTGCTTAATGTTTTTCTGAAGTGCAAATGTTTTTCCATGTAAATTTGTTTGTGCAATTCAGAGTTTCTTCTGAGATCACTATCTGAAACAAACATAGAATGGAAGAGACATGTTCTTGCTATAATGTAATACAGACCACTGAATTAGGGCACTTTATAAAATTTGTTTGCGTAGAAAAATCAACATCACATAAGCTGCTTGATTTCAGGAATGGATATGAAAATCATTGCTTGTAGTAAGCTATAATTCAGTAATTGAGTCAAAAAAATAAAAAGCTAATGGAAAACCATTTGTTTTGAATAGCATGATGGAGGTGAAAAATGTTTTATTAAAAATGGATAATTTAGGGTTTCACTGTTTAAAAGCAACATGTAATTTCTTCTAATAGGAGAAAAGCACTTAAGAAAAACAAATTTAAGGCCTCAACTGATGCACTCTTTCATGGGGATCTAGTGCAGTAAATGCTGATTATATGATTTATGGAAATGTGTATGATTTTTGTAGTGCCAAGAAGAAGGGTCTTTAATTTTTTTTCAGTGTAGTGAAAAATGATTTGGCAGTTGCACAATACTGGTAGAATATTGCTCTGTTATAGCTTGCAATAAGTGTCTCTGCCTTTTCCCCATCACCACCAATAGAAGTTTCTGTCCTTAGGGAACATATGGCTGAGTCACTGGTAAAAAGGAGAGAAGAATGAAAAGATGCACAGTGCCTAAGAAGTCTGACGGTGTATAGATCTTAGATGTCTGTCTATACATTCATACATATGCGAGTCATACATATGGACAAGATATTTTTGTAATCTTTATGATGTTTTTAGTGTTCTTATTTTGTGTAAAGCAATGCGTTTCATACCCATTTATATCTATAAGAATAACTTTATTTGTCATATGTGTGCTTATTGTCTGTTGTAAGGCACTGTGTGCAGTCTGAGGGATCCAGGCAGTTTGAGTGTTAGTGGAATTTGGAGGCTGCTGCATTTTAGTGATGCCGCTCACCTGGTTTTGGTAGGGGTTTGCAACCCTTCAGACTGACAGGGCTGAGCGGGCACCAGCATTTTCAGATAATTCCCCCCCCCCCCCCCCCCACCCCTTGTCATCTTCAGTGTCAGCATTCCGGTCGTCTGGGATGATGTCAGTCATGTACATGGTCAGCCTGAGGAATGTGAGGAATTTCAGTGATATTTAACTGACTCATGTGTTACTAAATGGTTACTGGGTATTGTGTGTAAGGTATTGAAATAGGCCAGATTCAGCAAATCTCCTTGTTTCATGAGTGGGACACTGTTAGAGGAGGGAAGAGGTAGACTCGTCCAAATAAGTTGGAGTGCGTGGAGGGCATGAGAATCAATTGGGTCTATGTTGTGAATAAACTTTTTTTTTTTTTTTTTTTAATAACCCACTCATAGGTTTATATATGAAGGACTTTTGCTGTACTTGAGGCACAGAACATGCGTGCCTGGCTGAATTGTCAGCTCGAGCCGCCTTCTCAGCTCAATATCTAAAGACCCAGGATTTTGGTTTATGTGTTCTCTAATTTAACAAATGATGTTTGCACTTGGCCTACGATGTCCAACGTGAACAATGCTTTATCTCAGTAGTAATRCCACTGAATCTTCATTTTACCATTGTGAAGAACGAGGCAGAAAGGTAAAATGGCTCTAGCTTGGTAGTCACAGGGATACTGTCAAAGCCAGGTGTAGAAAAGAAGTCTCTTGCTGTTATTCTCATGCTGAATATACCAGCCTACACTACCTCAGACTGTTTAGCTGCCTGGAGCTGCTGTGGCCTGGAGCCAGCAAAGCTGCTGATGTCCTAGGAGGATGACAGACAAGTTTGAATATGAGGAATTGGGACTAGTCAGGCTGGACTCCTTCCTCACATGGCAAGAGGAAGAGAATAGCTGGAGCTGGGGCACCAGGTTGGGGGGAGAGCCCTGGAAAGCTACGATTGCATTACTGCTGCAGCTGGCAGGGGACCCAAGAGATGGGGCAGCCTGGAGAGTGCTCCATTCATTACTCATGCATACATGGGACCAGCTGCTCCTCTGCACTCACTAAATCTCCCTTTGGCTGCAGCATTTTGCTGTCTCTTTCCAGGGTTCTGGTATAGCAAAGTAGGAAAAAACTGTTTTACCCCATACGGCAGCCTGCTCCTCTCGGCAACCACTTGCTTTGCCTATGCTTAGAGCTGACCCCAGGGCTGTGTTGTCTCCCAGCTGTAAACTGGTGTCAGGGAATGACTGTGATCTTTTGAACATGCAGTATTTGCATACAAGTCCACAGATGTCTTTGCAAGGAACCTTGCTGAAAATTGTACTTTAGGAAGTATGTAATTACTTATAATAATCTAGATCCCCCAAAATTCAGAATGGGTAATGGATAGGCGTTGCCCCTTTGATCAGGTCACTGCATACAGAGAAACCATTGACAAACTAACTTTTGAAGCAGCTGTTTTCTGAGGGAAGGAAAGCGTAAGCAACTGAACAAATTTCTGGCAGGGCTAAAAAAGAAAAGTTGCAAACCGGAGCAGTCTAGGCCTCTCGCTCCTGGGAGTATTTCTTTCAGCTCATTTGAAAAGACTTACCTTTTGCAATTTCAGAAGACAAGTCTCTTCCTGCCTGTGTGATGGTGGGAATCCATTGTGTAGATATTTGGTTCCTACTTCCTCTGGAGTTCAATGGCAATCTCAAACAGAGCTTCTAGGCAGGCAAGAATTAATGCTTTTTTGAGCTTTTGGCCCCAAAACTGTTACTGCCGTGTGAGTGGCAGAGGATGCAATTGTGTATTTTGTTTTGTAGCATATTTTGAAAGATTGTAGGAAAAGTTTTCGAAAGCTCTAAAGCATGTGAATCTCCTAAATTTACATACTACAACAGGACAAACGTACTTTTGAACATCTTCTTCCTGTAGCTTAGGTACTGTGTTTATTTCTCCAAGTATTGAAATGGAATAAAGTAGGCTACTCACAAAAAAGAGGGAACTTCCCTTCAGGTCAAGGCAATGCTTTTAAAATCAAAGCAATAAAATTCTGATTTTAACAGCAATTATAACTGAACTATGTATATTAATATTAACACTCAGTCATGTGTAAAACACTGCACCATATTTTGCATGTTACAACCAAAAATTGTATCCTCTCTTTAAAGTAGTATTAAGGTTGGAATATAAAGTACTTTTTATATGTTATACGCTTTGCTTATTTTTGAAACAGACATTGGGAGCTAATCTTGAGTTTATAGGATTGTGTTCTGTTTTTCCCCCATGCAACAAGACTTGCAYATATTCCTGCCATGTGCATTGCTGTCAGGGAAAGGAGTGTTCTAGCTGGGGGAAGTGGGGAAGGATTTGTTTTTTGAGCTAAGCAATGTATGTATTTTTTCATCTTACCTTGTTCTCAGAAATAGCTGAACCAGTCAAGCTTGAAAGTTTGCAAAAGAATTCAGCCCAAGGCAGGCTTCTGGCAGGGAAAACTTTTTCTAACTAGACTTGATCTGGCAGAAATAGGAGCAACTGAAGCATAATCCTGTGATAGGATGTGTCAGCAAATTCAGAAGAAGGTAGTACTCATGCTGATGGTAGGGAAACCACAATACTGAGGGACCATTCAGTTGCTGGAGAACTTTCTTTTTTCCCCAGCTTTAATGTGTCTTGAGCAATGCTGTGCCCAATCCTGTGAGCACAATTCAAGAACGTGTACTTGCAGACACATCTCTACTTTGTTGGTGCTTCCACTGAAGTCAGTGGGACGGTTAGCGTTATCCAGGGGTTCTGTAACTTGATCCCAGATGTGATGTGAATGAAGATCAAGCCCAATCCTTGAGTTTGTGGTGAATGTGAGTCAATGCAGCCTGTGTGGGGTTCTTTGTATTTTATTTGCCATGCATGATATGGCAGTCACTTCAAGGTCTAAAACCAGTACAGATGTGTATGGACAAGAAACTTTTTATAGCTGTACTTGAAGGGGGAGAAATGGATTGCTTTTAGACTGTCACAGTGCCCCTAATGAATGGAATAGCAGTAGTTCTGCGCAACTGATTTGTGTAATGTGAAAACTTCCTTAATTCATATCAGAAATTCAGAGAGTGAAATAACAGCTGTATTTTCCTGAGCCCAAATGGGTGGGGCTGGTTTATGGTTCTTTACTGGCAGGCTTCCTTTTTCCCCTGTTTACAGGGGGAGGCTGACAGCGGGGCCTGAAAACCTGTGGAAGTGACAGCCAATTCCTACCTCCTACAAGTACCTGTTGACCTTTTACAAAATTGCTGATGTGAAGCCTAATACTGTCTTAATGCTTCAATTAGCTGTTGATCAAGCGTGAGACAAAATTTTTCTCAAGGCCTTACCACTTAGGTCTATGTTTTGGATGAGAAGACACCCTGGGGATTGTGCTGTTACCAGGAGAGCTTCATTTTCAGCCTTCTGCAAGTGCGCTTTGTTCCTTCTTGGCAACCCAGCTTGGGCAGTAATGTCTGACAGTTGCCAAGCTTGCTTTACTTTGTGAAAGAGGGGGCTAACGTGTCTCCTGCAGCCATGACCTACTGGTGTGTCCTACACAGTGCTGAAAAAGATGCTGGGGAGAGCTGGACCTTGCTGTGTTGGGACATGGATGTGCTTTCAGTGGACAGTGCTTTTGCCTCCCTGGCTGAGGATGAAGGACCTCTCGATCTGTCCCCTGAAGCTTATACGTCTACAGTGGTAGGTGACTTTCTGCCAACAGGCTTTTGTTGCAGTAAGACTGGAAAGGTTGTTGAATGGGGTCCAACTGAGGAATACTGCTTACGGCTCCAAGATGGAAAGGAGCGCTGAAAGAGCGAAGAAAGAAACAGGCACTAACCTTTGTAACCTTTGTAGAATTGATGTGAATTTACTTGCTCTTATTGGTCTAGTATGTCTATTAAGTATGTCTTGCAATTTATTATCTTGTTTACAGAATTAGTAGGTGAAGAGGAAGAAGACCTGAAATACTGTTATAGAATTAGACAAAAGGCAAACAACAGAAAATAATTGTGTGTATTCACACATTTATATACACTAACCTATATGTATGGTATGGATATATGTTGAAATAATATGAAATGTTCTCTTTGGCCCACCCAAAATTCTTTTTCCCTGGGAGTGATAAAAACTTTCTTGGAGTACATGGGACAGTAATAAGATCTTTGAGTATTAGTTGCTCTAATAACACTACTGTTTAAGGGCCTGGTGCTGAGTACACAGAAAATGCAAAGCTTTACTTTTATATGAGGTATTCTACTACTGTACAGATCTTCATATTGTACTGCTAGTTCTTGAAATGTGCAGTCAAACAAAAATTGGGGGGGGGGCAATGTAATGGCATATCACAGCTTTCCTTCACCCTTCCTCCTTTTCTGAGCAGCTCTCTTTTGCATTAATGCATTGCTTGAAATTGCACAGTGTCTAAAGAGAATGTATGACTAATTCACTGTCGATCCATTTGTTCATGAAGGGCATCACCTTAAATATGTCTCCTTTCTTGCTGGAGCCAGGTCTTGATATTTTGTTCTGCAGAATCTTACCACTGGCATGTGGAAAACACCCCTGGACTTCAAATATGTCCCAGTAATCTCTGTGCTGGAGGCAAATGCTAGAGCATCGTAAGTCCTTTAAATAATGAAGCTCTTCCGACTTTCAGAAAGAAATGTCCTGACTCATGGCCACGCTCCTATCGTCTGCGGCATGCCCCTGAGGGCACTGACTAGTTATGTTTTACTAGCAAACCTCCATGGATATGGATGTATATTTGCTTTTAAAATAAAATCTATGCTGTTTATGGCTTTTATATGCTATATATGTGCTATAAATGTGTTTTGAATCTCGAATAAGAGAAACGCACAAGAGCTGCAGGAATTAATCTGAAAAGGGTGTGTTTGGTTTTTTCGGATGCATAATTGGAGAAAATTATCCTCGAGCCTTGCAGTACTTCCATGGTGGGCATATAATTGTCTTTGGAAAGGATCTTGCGAGTAACCCTGTGGGATACCAGATGAAAATACAGGGCTAGGAAAGTTATTTTATGTGAATGATTTTTCTCCCCAATTTACTTTGTTTTTGTATGTTAGAACAATGGGAAGATATGAATTCTTAATGTCCTTGATGCTGTGCACTTGTCAAATGTAATTTTACTGCAGTTGCTGGATGTATCTGTAGAAAGTATCTGACATTTCTTTTGCATTTCACATCAGGTCTTTGCTTGTGCCACATTAAAGAAAAAAAAAAGTCTGTGTGTGTAAGAGAGAAAGAAGGAGAGAAATAAAGAATGTGGCTTTCTGTAAAGAGAAGGTTTTTTGCTTGATTGCTGTTGCGTGTGTTGGTCCTCAGGTCAAATTATTGCAGCTCCTACTACAGATTCTAGCTGTTGCAGTACATAATGCTGGAGCCTTGGTTTATTGCAGGAGATGGTGCACAGGATTCTGCATGGATGATATCTTTTGCCTTTAGTATCTAGGGCCTAACTCTGCTCCTGTCAYAGCCCTTTTAGAATAGTCCCATGGCATAAATTCCAGCTCCCATGGTTGCAAAGGCCTGAGGTAATTGTGGTCCATATTCTGTTAGGAACTGCTGCTCCTATGGCTTGGCTGCACTCTGTGTGTGCCTTAGCTTCTGATGCGCCCCCCAATTCTTTCTGGGTTGAGCAGTCCCACACTGCACACAGAGAAAAATAATTCATGTAGTGTGACCCGGTGTTTCCTTCTCCCAAGGCCCCCAAACCAGCTGACTTTATAATTACTGCTGAAACGCACTTTGTCTGTCCACCCCTATACRCTTCTCTGAGGAGCTAGTGGGGACTCTTGGTGAGAAGGCAGTTGAAGGGAGCACAGTAGAGGAGCAGAACTTTGTATTAGGAACCGCTCAGGCTTGGTATTCAGGCAGCTGAGTCACGCTGGAGCCATCCCCATCTCCTGTGGGGCTTCCGTGCTCTCTGTGGGAGTGTGACACAGCTGCATATGGAGTCTGTCTGCAAAGAACCAGTAGCTCAGCAGCCTTTGTGGGGAGGAAGTCAGCATGAAATTAATGGTGAACATTCCTCCCATTTATTGTGCACTTAAATTTTTCTGTAGCCTGATACCTGAACTTAATACAACTACTATATTGATATTACCTCTTTAAAAAAACGAAATGTGTTATGGCTTGGAAACTTGTAGTAGAAAAGCAATCTTTAAATGTCTGGGAAATTTGCATCCCTGGCAAAGTATTAGGAGTCTGAGGCATAGGCAGTGACACTTACATGAAAGATGTTCAAAATAATTAATCTCCTCTTTACAGTAGTGACTCTTAAGGAAATAAAGATTTTAGTTTAACAAGGATGGTGGTGGTTGTTTTAATTTTTAAAATGAGAGATAACCTCTGGTAGAAGTTCTTAGTTTTTTCTGGTCCGCTGAGTTTTTTGGGTTTTTTTGGGGTTTTTTGGGGGTTTTTTTGGGGGTTTTTTGGTTTTTTTGGGTGGTGGGGGAAAAA
>NW_020448230.1:1599761-1604063 GCF_003343035.1 Apteryx rowi
CTTTTGCCTAGTCATACTCATGCTTTCAAGGGAGTTCATACTTGTTAATGAGTTTTGTCAGCTTGCTGTACTCTTCGTATTGATATGAGTGCCAGTTCTTATTTTCTGCACAGGTAGCATGCTAGTTTTTGTTGTTTAAGATAGATCTTGTGATAAATACCAGTTTCTTGTTCCTAAAATCAGATAGAGTTTTCTCACGTTAACAAATGGCTTGATGCTCAATGGTTCCAGACAAGTCTTCCCATTGTGAAAATTCTTGATGTCCGCCAGTGAATGTATCTGCTAGTGCTTCCTATGCTGTTGTCATTCAGCTTATTTATCCTTTGCTGAACTGCGAATTTCATGATATATTTTAGAGGGGAATATCAGCTCTCACCAGCTTCATAAATGATTCATGAGTATCTTGTATGAGTGAGTTAGTTTGCATCCATCACCACCCTTTGTTTTTTGTGTATCTTGAATAGTAGTAGTAATGTCCCCTCCTCCCCCTCTTTTTTTTTTTTATTTAATATATTGCCATTCCATTCTTCATTTCCTGGCTGTTTAATACATTTCTTCCAAAGCTTTGGTCTGTTATACTCAATCTCTCTCTTTATCTTCTTTAGCAAATATTCTGCAATTCTAGAAAGCAATAAATTGCTAGTAGTAGTATGTTTCAGTGAATTATGAATTCCGGTGAAAATAGTCTTTTATAGATTGTTAATGCCAGCACAGTATATGTGTTGTCAATTGACTTTGAGTCTTTTTACTTGTGCTGCCTCCTCTGCTAGTTTTCTTTTTTAACCTTGGGAATCACAGTCACTGTTCCAATTATGTGGTGTTTGCATATGTTGATTTTTATGACAGAGATGCTTTAGAGCTGCAATGCCTTAATTTCTCACTGACTATGAGTTAACAGCCCAGGCTTTTCCTGACTCTTACTGGGATGTCAGAAAGTCCTTCATGAATTTGATGCTTGAAACAACATAAGTGAGGATTTCACTCTCTAGCCTCTCTAACGTTGTATTTGGGATAACTGAGAGTCGACTGTACAAGCCACAGAAATATTTTTATGGAGGCTTCAACTTTTTTCTTTAGTACTTAATGTTCGACTCTTTCTTTGGTTATCTCTTTGGCTATGCTTAGTTCTGTACATGAATCGGAAACACTTCTGAATTTGTACCACAATCTATAGTGCTATTCATAGAACTCATTGAATAAACTTGGACAGATTGGGGAGGGAAAAGAAGGGACTTCAACTACTGTAAGGTATAAGGAGTATTTTATGCATAGTCATATCGCACATCTGCACTTAAAAATGTTTCTATATATGTTTATTAGATGCAAGGTAAACTTGCAGGAGAGGAGTGTGAACATACAGAAGTTCAAAAATAAAGACCCTGAAGATTTAAATAAATCTGTTGTTATACAGAATATCATTTGAATACTATGTGTAACTGTGGTAAAGAGTACTAGTGTGCAGCAGGATGGCCATTTCTACTAAATTGCAAGTCCAGCTTCATACTGCTGAAGTCTGTAGCAATCGCTAGGTCTACTCAGCAGCTGGCAACGTGCCTGAAGGCTCGGAGCCTTAACACTGTGGTGACTTTGTGCTGATCCAGGGAATCTGGGAGGTACAACAGTAGTGTAATTGCTAGTCTTGCAGTAAAGCTATATTAAGTTCACCTAATTTTTATAAGGTTTGTGGATCCCAAACAAGAGGCAGGGATTAGGGTAGTGGGCTGCAAGTGATTAGATTGAGATACTGTTTCAAGCTTTGTTCTGTTATTTTGGTTGAATGTGTCTGCATTCTGGGCCGCAACATCCCCAACTTTTAGTTTGTTCATTAAACTTTTGTGAAATGAGATATATGGAAAAAAACTTAAACAGAAAAGTCCTTGTTATTGCATAGTTTCCCTTCCTCTCCTCTCCACCTTTACTTGCTCCTGTCTCTTTCCAGGTAAAATTTGGGAGCAGAGTGAAAGCAGCATCCTCCAAACTTGGGAGAAAAGAGCACTTCCTGCCTTTTAAAACAAGTAGGACTGAACTCCTTAGGTCAGAGGTACTGAGAACCAGAAATTTTGTTTCAAGCATCAAGTATCTCTATTTGGGGCTATTCTTTACCATCTCTGGAGGAAGCAAACTTCTGGCCTGTCTTTGCTAAGAAAGATCTTTGGCCTCATGCTTTTAAGAGTGATAGTAACATGCAAGGAAGATGAAGTTGCACTCCTCTAACATTTAAAAATCTTTGAGGTTGTTTTATGTATTCTTTTTTGTGCATGATTCCCTTGCCAATTATTTGCTTCTGAAAGACATCTCAGTTCAACAGCTCTGGCTGGCAAAAGGGCAGAGACTTGTGAGAATAATATATCATTTCCAGTTCCCGTTGGAACTTTCTTCTGTTTGGTTTGGTGCATTTTCAGGGCTCATACCTTTTCAGAGCCGGACTTTCCTCTTTCAAGAGAGACTGTCAGAGAGGGCAGCTCTTGCAACATTAGAAATCTTTGTAGCTCTCTTTCTCAGCAGTCGTCTTGGCATGCAGGAATATTTTACAAAATCTTTTGCTATGGTCTGCTTCAGTTTTCCATCAGATGATTAGAAGTACCTGCCACATTCTTTGTATCTGCCTCAGTTGTCCTATAAAGTACTACAGGAGTGAACATCAATGAAGGGATGATCTTGGTGGGGAGAAAAATGCCTATCAGAGAAAAGGGTATCTACCTTTTCCGTTTCATTCTTTCACAAACTTGTAAAAGAATGGAGCAATTGGGGTACTTGTGCTTTGCAAATAATCTTAACAGCTATGAGAAAACCAAGATAAATAAGGAGGATAATGACTGTATTTTCAGATGTGTTTACAAGTGATTCTCTGGCTCCATCCTTGGTTTCTCCTGCAGGTGCCTGGGGATTTTGTTCCCTCCTATCCCCACAAGTAATAGGCATCTGCAGTTCCACATGATATCACTTTGCTCACTGTGATGTTGGAAACTGTGCTTATGAGAGTTCTGTTCATAACAAAGCTTACGGAGGGACTGTAAAAGCTCTGTTATGTGTTTTCATTTCAAACTGGTCATGGGTGATGAAGCTCTTTTAATGAGTGCTTTGGGCCTTGGATGATTTTCCACAGGTCAGACAAGGGGGTGTCAAGTTCCAAGCCTTCAGATATGATCTTAGGAATGATTCTGGTTGGTCCATTTCTCTGCTTTCCTTTCACCTTCCAAGAAGCCTAGCTTTATTCCAACTTTTCTAGGAATAGTTAGTGGTAAATGTTGTTGGAAGCATGTGGGCCTGTTTGTTCAGGACTTTGGGGAATCTTGTCTGAACAGAGGTGTATGGCTCTATCATTCCTGCTTTGAATAGCTAATGAATCAATCCCATATACCATTTTCTCCCCTACTCCAAAGCAAGATGGCCTAGATAGCTTCATTGTAGAACGTATATACTAAAAATCAGTTCTCCTGTGTCATTCCCCCTCCCCCACTTTTATTTAAATAAGATATTAGCTGTGAGGTGCTGCTAACACTTTGTGGTCTTATATTTTGCGTTTGCTGTAGGGCTGACTGAAGCACATCTTTCTGCCAGAGTAAGTTTCTGCTTATCACCAATTTTATGCTGCAGATGATGTGTCACTCTGCTTTGATTGTTTTATTATAACAGATACGGTGAATCTGACCCTTTCACATGAGGTCTGTCATTTCACAGAATCACAGAATCGCTGAGGTTGGAAGGGACCTCTGGAGATCATCAAGTCCCACTCCCCTGCTCAAGCAGGGTCACCTAGAGCACATTGCACAGGATTGCATCCAGGCGGGTTTTGAATATCTCCAGAGAAGGAGACTCCACAACCTCTCCGGGCAACCTGTTCCAGTGCTCTGTCACCCTCACAGTGAAGAAGTTTTTCCTCATGTTCAGATGGAAGTGTCTGTGTTCAGTTTGTGCCTGTTGCCTCGCATCCTGTCACTGGGCACCACTGAAAAGTCTGGTCCCATCCTCTCGACACCCTCCCTTCAGATACTTGTACACGTTGATAAGATCTCCTCTCAGCCTTCTCTTCTCCAAGCTAAACAGGCCCAGCTCTCTCAGCCTTTCCTCATAGGGGAGATGCTCCAGTCCCTTCATCATCTTGGTAGCCCTCTGCAGGACTCCCTCCAGTAGTGCCACATCCCTCTTGTACTGGGGAGCCCAGAACTGGATGCAGTACTCCAGATGTGGCCTCACCAGGGTTGAGTAGAGGGGGAGAATCACCTCCCTCGACCTGCTGGCAACACTCTGCCTAATGCACCCCAGGATACCATTGGCCTTCTTGGCCACAAGGGCACATTG
>NW_020448231.1:0-1488 GCF_003343035.1 Apteryx rowi
TCACGTCCGATTCACTCACGTCACAGCCACGGCACGCCCGCATCTACGTTCGAATCACCCACGTCACACCCACGTGACGTGCGAATCTCCCACGTCACACCCACGTCACACCCGCGTCATGTTCGAATCTCCCACTTTCGAATCACCCACATCACACACGCGTCACGTTCGAATCACCCACATCATGCCCATGTCACGTTCGAATCTCCCACGTCACACACACCCACGTCATGCCCGTGTCACGTTCGAGTGACCCAGGTCACGCCCGCGTCACGTTTGAATCACCCACGTCACGCCCACGTCACGTTGGAAACTCCCACATAACATACACGTCACACCCGCGTCACGTTTGAATCAACCACGTCACACCCACGTCACGACCGCGTCACGTTCGAATCACCCACGTCACACCCACGTCACATTGGACTCTCCCACATCACACCCACGTCACGCCCACGTCACGTTTGAATCACCCACGTCACGCCCACGTCACGTTGGAAACTCCCACATAACATACAAGTCACACCCACGTCACGTTTGAATCAACCACGTCACACCCACGTCACGACCGCGTCACGTTCGAATCAACCACGTCACGTCCACGTCACATTGGACTCTCCCACATCACACCCACGTCACGCCCACGTCACGTTTGAATCAACCACGTCACACCCACGTCACGACCGCATCACGTTCGAATCTACCACGTCACACCCACATCACATTCGACTCTCCCACATCACACCCRYGTCACGCCCACGTCACGTTCGAATCAACCATGTCACACCCACGTCACACACACATCACGTTCGAATCTTCCACATCACCCCCACCTCGCCTTCGAACCACTTTTGGAACAACCATGCTCCTCCCTTGCAACAGCCTCACAGTGCTAGTGCCAAGGTGAGAGGACAGCTGGTGTAGGCTTGCGCAGGGGAGGCAAGGGAGCCAGGCACTCATGGTGGGGCTGCCCTAGGCATGCGGAGGAAAGCTCTGCCTTCCCAGTGCTCTTGCCTCTGAGCCCTGCTTGGTGGGGGAGCCTTTGAAGCAGGGCGGCACATCCACACCACTTTAGAACCACCCACGTCACGCCCGCGTCACGTTCGAATCACCCACRTCACGCCCGCGTCACGTTCGAATCACCCACGTCACACCCACGTCACGCCCGCGTCACGTTCAAATCACCCACGTCACGCCCACGTCACGTTCGAATCTCCCGCATCACACCCACGTCACGCCCGCGTCACGTTCGAATCTCCCACATCACACCCCCGTCACGTTCGAATCTCCCACGTCACACCCACGTCACGCCCACGTCACGTTACAATCACCCACGTCACCCCCACGTCACGTTCGAATCTCCCACGTCACACCCATGTCACGCCCGCGTCACGTTCGAATCACCCATGTCACGCCCACGTCACGTTCGAATCTCCCACGTCACACCCATGTCATGCCCACGTCACCTTTGAATCACCCACGGCACAC
>NW_020448231.1:2438-3953 GCF_003343035.1 Apteryx rowi
CTGCTCTTGTGTCCAGCAGATCCCCCTCCCTGTCTGCCTGCGGACCCTCCATGCCCACCCCGCTGACCAGCACAGCACAAGAGCCCTGGCCCTGCAGCCCCTCCGGCACCTCCTGCTGCCGCAGGGACAGAGCAGCCTGCCCCGAGCTGCGCCACAGAGAAACCTGTTTCTCGTTCTCATTTTCCATCGCTGAATGCTGCCCTGCTTTTCTCCTGGGACACCCCTGCTCCCCATAGAGCCTTTCCCCACGTGCGAATGTCCATGCTGGCCTGTCCAGCCATGCCTGCACCCTTCCCTGGTGCTCYCCGCAGGGCCCCACGCTGACACTGCTGCTCTGCAGTGTGAGCRAACTGTGGGGCCACAGGCGGACTCCTGACTCGGCACTGGCCATGCTGGTCAGGTGGCAAGCGGGCCCAGCCACACAGGSATCACCACCACTGACACTGCTGGCACTTGCCTGTGCTCATGGACAGTGCTCAGAGTGACCCCAAGGTGTTTGCAATGGCAGGAGATGTGGTTGGGTGGGCACTAACTCCAGCCTGTGGTGTTTCACGGAGGGTGCACGAATCCCTCTCCAGGCCCCCTTCCCGCTGCCTCCTGCATCCCCACTGCGTCTCCTCTGAGTTTGTCCTGCAGAGCCCATGGAGTTCACAAGCAGAACAGCAAGCCCTTTTGTGGTGCAATCCCTTGTGAGTACTTGTGACTCTCCCTTCGGAAGAAAGGCCAGACTTCAGGCACATCACAGAGGAGACCCCCTTTTATTATAGAAATGTTGTTCTGGAGGCCAGGTCTGGCGTAAAGGTGCCCAAAGCCTGCTCCTGCCTGTCTTCACAGGAATGCACAGGGAAGCACAACGCTACCACCACCACGTTAGGAGAGCACTTAGCCCATATAGCCACACTAGAGTGCAGCAGGACCCGGTGGAAATAAGGAGAATAGCCCTGAAAGGAGAAAGTCCTGCTGGCTTTGCTGGATGTGTCTCCAGGAAAGATGCAGGCCCCATGCAAAGGCTGCAACCCAGAAATTCCTGCTGTGGCAGTGGGGGGATGGTCCTGAGGAGCACAGGCTCTGTCCCCACAAGCTGCGTCCTGACTCTCCTCCCCTCTCCTCCTCTCCGTTCCTGCTCTGCTTTGAGCGTTGGAGCAGCGTAGAGGCAAGGGACCAACGCACAGTGACAGCTGGCTGCCAGCCTTGCAGAAGAGGGCAGTGGAATCACAGTCCGACTGCGGCCAGGGGAGCTGAGCTCTCCTGATGGACACAGGGCCCATGGTCTCAGCCCACCTGTGCTCATCCAAGCCTGACTCTGTTCCCCTGAACTCCCTCAGTGTCAGTGCTGAAAGCAACACTGCACAGGGAAACTCCCCTCATTGCACTGGGGGCATCTGAGGGAGCTCAGACTAGTGGGCTCCGAGGTTCCCCCATCTCTGCTGATGAAGGGGGAAGCCTGGCTTCCTGCTTCAACACGGTCTCTGCATCAGATTCAGATGAGAGTTTCCTGAGGAGAGGTGGCATGAA
>NW_020448231.1:6249-11932 GCF_003343035.1 Apteryx rowi
GGGGCAGGAGGGGCGAGAGGACACTGCCCTGCCCTGCCCTGCCCTGCCCTGCGGGCAACAGGACACTGACCGTGGGCTCCGGTGCCCCGGCCAGCCCCAGGGCCCCCATGCCAGTGCCAGGGCTGCCACCAGCACAGGTCCCAGTGCTGCCCCCTGCACCCCGCACGGCCCCCAGGGCGCAGAGCCCCGCCACGCCCCGCGCTGCCGCCCACAACATGCTGCCCAACCATGGGGGGAAAAGGCGGAGCTGGCTGCCAGGGCAGGAGGGCCCAATGTTGCCATGGCATCCCCCCAGTGCAGCCCTCCTATTGGCCGGCAGGAGGAGGAGGGCGGGCATCAATTTCACTGATGGCTCTGTCAGCCAATTGCAGTCCAACATGTGGAAGGAAAAAGACGTGAGAGAAGTGGAAGAGGAGCGGGAGCAAAGCAGGTGAGAAGCGAGGGGGAGGGAGAGCGGGCGCGTTCAAATGGCGACGGGTGCCCTCCCGCCGGGGCGGGGGCAGTGGTGCTGGTGCCGGGGCTGCTTTGCTGCAGGAGCTGCAGCAGGGGCTGGTGGGGCCDTGAGCAGGGGCCAGAGCGACCTGGGCCAGAGGCGGGAGCTGCCTTGCAGGCAGACGTGGCAGCCTGCCCCGAGCATCTGGGCCAGGGCGGCTGCTGGGGTTTGGGGGCAGGAAGCTTTGTCCCTGCCGGGGGTCAGAGACCCATGTTAAAGCGTTTCCCTGAGCTGCTGCTGTGAAGTGTGGGGGTGGCGGCGTGTCACAGTGCGAGATGCCCTGTGGTGGAGCYGGGTGGTGGCCCCAGTGTTTTGCTGCTCAGCCTGGGAGGAGGTGTCTGGAGAGAGCAGTGCTCTGCTCCCAGAGCCCAGCCTGCCATCACGGTGTCCTTCTGGGAGACCTGGGTGAGGACTGTTGGTGACCATGTTGCCTCCTTGGAGCATCGTGGTGCAAGCCAGGGATGCTCGAAGTTTGGTGGTTTGTGTCAGCTGACGTTCAGGCTTGCAATTTCGGAAGGTCTTGATGCTTCCGTGAGTCAATGGGATTGTACTGACTCTGCTGGAGAGAGTTCTCTTCTCCCTCCTTAAAGGCTTTCTGTTGAATCTGGACCCTCATTGCATCTTCCCATCTCAGACTGTAATCCATTCCGATCCCTCAGAGAGATGGGTAGTTAATGAAAGCAGTCAGAGGCATTTCTCCACTTTGTGCCTACCAGACCCTTGCAGAGAGGGGAGATGCCAGCTCGCAAGAAGTCAGGCTTCTGAGGGCGATGGGTGACTCTGAGACACCTGTCCTTGGTGAGCAGTGGAGGCGGCATCTGCAAAGCCGCTGGTGCCTTTGGCAAGAATCTCAGAATAGCATATTCCTTGAGGCCGCAATGGGGGAGACATCTGGAGGTAGGTCTCCAACGCCGTGCTCAAGGCAGGTGCCAGTAGAGGAGGTAYCTTGGGGCCTTTTCCAGTGAAGTTTTGATTATCTCCAAGGATGGAGATCTGGGAACCTCTCTGGATCCCTGTGCCACAGCTCGGCCACCCTCATGGAGAAAAAGTGACCAGTTTGTCCCTGTTGCCTCTCATGCTATTAGTGTGCACCTCCAGGAAAATCCAGCTCCGTCTTCTCTGTGCCCTCCATAAGGTAGCCGTGCACAGCATGAAGATGCCCCTTGGCCTTCTCTTGTCTAGGCTGAACAAACTCAGCTCTCGCAGCCTCTCCTTATAGGCCCCACACTGTAGCCCCTGACCATCTTGGTGTCCCTGTGCTGGAGTCCCTGCTGTGTGTTAGCGCCTGTGCAGAATTGGAGAGCCCAAATGGGACCTGGTATACAGACATGGTCTCACGTTTGCCAAAAAGAGGGGTAGAATGTCTTGGTGGCCCTGCTGGCTGTGTTCTCACCAATAGAGCTCAGCACAGAGGGGAGACATTGGCCCCTGCCTGTTGCGAATCTGTAAGGCCAGCAGAACTGACAGTTACACTCCGATTCTTTCTTTCTTTCTAGGTTGCTCCACTCATGAGGTTCCCAGTGCAGTCCTAGAGCCACTGAGGATGGAGGCAGGATGCCAGGCTGTGTCCCTGTGCCTGTGAACATCTTGGCCAGCGTCGTGAGCCCTCTGTGAAAGCAGCTGCAAGTGACTGAGAAGAGGCTACGTATGGATGCGAAGGCTTCCATAAATGTACCTGGCTTCCCTGGGTGACTTGGGGTGTGGGTTCACCTCCTAGTACCTCTGCTGTGCTGCCAGTTCCACGTCCCACAACTGCTGTTATTGCCAGCCCGCTCAGGAAATGCTATTGTGCCCCCTCCTATTTCCTCGAAGGTTGCGGTGCCATACAGGATGAGTCCAAGACCCTTATACTAAATGCCCGCATGTCCTGAGTGCCTTTGTGTGAGTGCCCCAAAGCGTCCATAGCTTGACCTGTGGAAGTCTCAGAGCTCTTGGGCTGCTGGCTCTGCGAGGGGTGAAGATGTGCCCAGGGCCAGGTTGCCTGTGGCACCCAGCCCTCAGTGCTCTGTGAAGCCAGCTGTGGAGCCCAGACTGCTGCTGCAGAGGCTGTGCATCCAGGAGAGCTGTCATTTCAGCAGCCGTCCAGTGTGGGGCTGTCTCATTGCTTGGGCCTCATGTCAAAGCCTCTGCGCCCTTCTTCCCTTCCCCAGGGTTCCTTGTCCAAGTAACCAAAGGGAAGGAAGGGAGGTTCCTTTGGGCTCAGGAGGCCTTCAGGACTCTCAACTGTTTCTGCGTTTTATCTGTATCATTTGTATTACTAAAGAAAATCCCCATTCCCCCATCCCTAGCTGGAGATTCCTGAGGGGATGGGGGTGGAAAGCCACAGCCTGCTGTGCCCAAAGAAAGCAGGATCCTTTCCTCTGAAAAGAGCAGCATCACCCAAGGAGGCAGCTCTGTGCCTGATCTTGTGCTGCTCATTTGTAGAGGCCTTGTGAGCCTAGAGTGCCTTGGCCACCTTGTGGTGTAACTGCAAGAGCTTCCCTGAGTGTCTGGGCTGAGAAGCCAAGGGAAGGCAGCGAGCAGAGCAGTAGCTGTGGAGTGTGCAAGTGGCGAGTGTCCTGCATGCATCTGTTCTTGCTGGCACTTGGTTGTATCTAGCAGAAGAGGCAGCTGTGTGGGGCAGAGACAGTGTGTTTGTAGACTAGGTGTCAGAGCAGAGGTCTGGYRTCAGGYTGATGGCTGGTGCAGYGCTGAGCTGATCTGAGAGTGTCAGAAAGCCTTTGCAGTGCAGCTGCTCCCTCAGCTGATCTCTGTCCCTAGAAATGCASTAGAAATGGAAGTGGCATGCTGCTGCCATTGTGTAGGTGCTGCAGTGCAAAGGCTCCCAGCTTGGACTTGATGGTACTAAAGGAAAAGCAAGACCAATCATTTCCTTTTGGGATTTGTTGCCAGGGTGGCAGAGTGGAGCTGTCGCATGATCTGGAGAGAGYCTTGCCAGGAGATGAAAGCCATTTGCAGAAGACTGTTCTGTACGGAGTGACCACAGCGTAATCAAGGGACGTGCGATTGGCCCAGGTGAGCTTCTCTGTGGAGGTTTGCAGTTTTGAGATCCCTTGTGACTCGGTCCCAGATAGCGCA
Source organism: Apteryx rowi (assembly GCF_003343035.1). NCBI lineage: Eukaryota > Metazoa > Chordata > Aves > Apterygiformes > Apterygidae > Apteryx > Apteryx rowi. The sequence goes on from NW_020448231.1 coordinate 9,821, forward strand.
GCAGCAGGCACATCGATGCCATTTGTGCTTGTGAGGTGAGTCGTGCGTCTGAATCTGGTACGCCAACAGCATGCACGTAGCTTTGGTGATGATGGTGAGGTGCCTTGTGTCTCAATGCCTCCTAAAGGGKGAGCAGGSCCATTGCTGCTSTTTCTGGTTCTGAGCCCACTTCTGCATGAGCACMTGGTAGACCAGCAGTATGGAGGTTAGTGCTGTTTGTGCTTCTGGGGATGGTGTGCCTCAGTCCATGCTAGGCCAGCAGCACACACATGGTTTGAGTGCAGAGTGTGAGGCTAATTTTGTTTCAGTATTGAGAGGCGAGGGGTAGGCATATGGCTGCTGTTTTTGCTTGTGAGGTCACTATTTCCTTACGATCACATAGGCCATCAGAGGGCAGGCGGCTTTGATGAAGCCTGTGAAGCCACTGCTTCCTGAGAACCGGAGAGGCAAGAAGGAAGCAATTGCCTTTGCCACACAATTCGGGCACTTGGGCATCTGTAAATAACAGGCAACAATGAGACACATTATTGCTATGTGTGCTTCTGAGGTCACTTGTGGCTCAGTGCCTGATAGGCCAGTGCTAGGTGCGTGGCTGCTGTTTGTGGTTGTGAGGTCACTTGTGGCTCAGTTCCTGATAGGCCAGTGCTGGTCCTTTGGTTGGTGTTTGTGGTTGTGATGTCACTTGTGGCTCAGTGCCTGACAGGGCAGTGCTGCTCCTGTGGCTGCAGTTTGTGGTTGTGATGTCACTTGTGGCTGAGTGCCTGATAGGCCAGTGTTGGTCCTGTGGCTGCAGTTTGTGGTTGTGAGGTCACTTGTGGCTCAGTGCCTGATAGGCCAGTGCTGGTCACGAGGGTGCAGTTTGTGGTTGTGAGGTCACTTGTGGCTCAGTGCCTGATAGGCCAGTGCTGGTGCTGTGGCTGCAGTTTGTGGTTGTGAGGTCACTTGTGCCTCAGTGCCTGATTGACCAACGCTAGGCTGACATCTGTTGTTGGTGGTTGTGAGGTCTGTTGTGCCTCAATGCCTGATAAGCCAGTGGTGGTCACATGGCTGCTGTTTGTGGTTGTGAGGTCACTTGTGGCTCAGTGCCTGATAGGCTAGTGCTGGTCCTGTGGCTGCATTTTGTGGTTGTGAGGTCACTTGTGGCTCAGTGCCTGATAGGCCAGTGCTGGTCCTGTGGCTGCAGTTTGTGGTTGTGAGGTCACTTGTGGCTGAGTTCCTGGTAGGGCAGTGCTGGTGATGTGGCTGCAGTTTGTGGTTGTGAGGTCACTTGTGGCTCAGTGCGTGATAGGCCTTTTCTGGTCATAGGGTGATGTTTATGGTTGTGATGTCACTTGTGCCTGAGTGCCTGATAGGCCAGTGCTGGGCACRTTGTTGCTGGATTTACCTGTCAGTTTACTTCTGCCTCACCACCACATAGTCCCACTGTATGTTCTTGGCTCCTCTTTGTCGATTTGAGGTCATTGTGCCCCTGTACCTTATAGGCCAGCAGGAAGCACATGGTTTCCATKCAGATTGAGTTCACTTTTGCCTCCGCATCTGATAGGCCCCTAGCAGGCAGATGGTTTTACAGCTTCCTTGGAAATCACTTTTGCTCAGTACCTGGCTAAGAGCACAAGAAGGATCTTATTGCTAGCATATAATACTTAAAAACTTAGAAATACGACTCCTGCTGCTCAGTACCAGTACCCGAGAGCAAACGAAACAGAACAGATTATTTTATCTGTTTGGCACCCCAGATAGAACACAGCGAGGTTCCCATCTGGTGAGCACTGGCACTGGTCTTGCACGCCTATGTTTATCGGCCACGGGCTCCCGGAGATCTACTTCAATGGGCACAGCAAATGCCCTGGGTGTGGGAGGACCCGGAAAAGGCAGCTCGACCTTTTTCTGCAATAGTAAAGGGACATTACCTTTGTTAGGGGGGTGTTCAAGTATTGTTACAACAGATATTTTAGCCAGGGGATAGAGAACGGATATTGGGAAAAGGTTAGGGAATCGGCAGACTGAGAGAGAAACCAACAACCTTGACGAGTAGATCCGAATTGGGATTATAATAATACAAATGATTGGGCAGCATGTGAAATGGCATGCCAAAATCTGGTTTTAGCTATA
>NW_020448232.1:0-1314 GCF_003343035.1 Apteryx rowi
ACTGGGATATACTGGGAGGCACTGGGGGTAGCTGGGATCTGGTGGGAGGGACTGGGAGGCGCTGAGGGGGCGCTGGGGGGGACTGGGATGTACTGGGAGGGTACTGGGATATACTGGGAGGCGCTGAAAGGGGCACTGAGAGGCTCTAAGGGGAACTGGGATGTACTGGGAGGGCACTGGGATGTACTGGGAGGCGCTGGGGGTGCTGCCACGCGCCCTGACGTGTCCGTCCGTCCGTCCCCCGCCCGTGTCCCTGCTGTGGTCGCTGTCGCCGTGGGCTCCGCACACGCGTGTCCTGTGTCCCGTGGCCGTGGGCCACCTCCGTGGGCCGCCTCCGTGTCCCCGTGTCCCCCCTCCGTCCCCGTGTCCCATGTCCCGTGTCCCACCTCCGTGTCCACATCCCATGTCCCACTTCCATGCCTGTGTCCCTGCTCCGTGTCCCATGTCCACATCCCGTGTCCCTGCTCCGTGTCCCACCTCCGTGTCCCACTTTGTGTCCACATCCTATGTCCTGTGTCCCTGTCCCGTGTCCCATCTCCATGTCCACGTCCCATGTCCACGTCCCGTGTCTCACCTCCATGCCTGTGTCCCTGCTCCATGTCCCACCTCCATGTCCACGTCCCATGTCCACGTCCCGTGTCTCACCTCCATGCCTGTGTCCCTGCTCCGTGTCCCACCTCCATGTCCATGTGCCATGTCCCACCTCTGTGTTCACATCCTATGTCCCATGTCCCTGTCCCATTTCCATGTCCACGTCCTGTGTCCCACTTCCATGCCTGTGTCCCTGCTCCGTGTCCCTGTCCCGTGTCCCACCTCTGTGTCCCACCTCCGTGTCCACATCCTATGTCACGTGTCCACGTCCCATGTCCCACCTCCATGCCTGTGTCCCACCTCCATGTCCGCATCCTATGTCCCACCTCTGTGTCCCATCTCCGTGTCCACATTCTATGTCCCGTGTCCTTATCCTGTGTCCCACTTCCACGCTCGTGTCCCTTCTGTGTCCCATCTCCATGTTCCATCTCCATATCTATGTCCTGCCTCCATGATGTCCCATGTCCTGTGTTCCATCTCCATGCCTACGTCCCATCTCCGTGTCCCATCTCTGTACCTATGTCTCACTTCCGTCTCCATGTTGTGTGTCCCACTTCCATGTTGTGTCCCATGTTTACGTCTCATCTCCGTGTCCCATGTCCCACCTTCGCATCTACATCTTGTGTCCCATCTCCACATCCATGTTCTATCTCCCCGTCCCGCGTCCCACCTCCATGTCCTGTGTCCCATGTCCCACCTCCACGTCTACATCCCATGTCCTAT
>NW_020448232.1:3029-3996 GCF_003343035.1 Apteryx rowi
TGCCTACCTGCTTCCATCCTGCCTCCATAGCTGCATCCCGCCTCCGTGTTCTGCATCCTGCCTCCCTGCCTGCGTCCCGCCTCCCTGCCTGCATCCTGCCTCCATAGCTGCGTTCCACCTCCCTGTCCTGTGTCCTGTCTCCCAGCCTGCATCCTGCCTCCATAGCTATGTTCCACTTCCACGTCCTGCGTCCTGCCTCCCTAGGTATGTCCTGCCTCCCTGCCTGTGTCCCGCCTCCATAGCTGCGTTCCACCTCCATGTCCTGCGTCCTGCCTCCATAGCTACGTCCCACGTCCACGTCCTGCGTCCTGCCTCCCTGCCTGCGTCCTGTCTCCATAGGTATGTCCTGCCTCCCTGCCTGCGTCCTGCCTCCCTGCCTACGTCCTGCCTCTGTAGATATGTCCCACCTCCACGTCCTGCGTCCTGCCTCCCTGCCTGCGTCCTGCCTCCACGTCCTGCCTCCATAGCTGCGTCCCACGTCCACATCCTGTGTCCTGCCTCCATAGCTGCGTCCTGCCTCCCTGCCTGCGTCCCACCTCCACGTCCTGCCTCCATAGCTGTGTTCCACCTCCACGTCCTGTGTCCTGCCTCCCTGCCTGCGTCCTGCCCCCATAGCTACGTGCCACTTCCGTACTTGTGTCCCGCCTCCCCGTGTCCCACCTCCATATTTAGGTCCTGCCTCCACGTCCCGCCTCCCTGCCTGCGTCCTGCCTCCATACTTGTGTCCCACCTCCATGTCCCACCTCCATCTCCATGCCCTACATCCCACCGCGTCCCACCTCCACGTCCCATCTCCACCTCCATGTCCCGTGTTCCACCTCCACATTCCACCTCCATGTCCTGTGTCCCACGTCCCACCTCCGTGTCCCACGTCCCCCCTCCACGTCCCCCCTCCATGTCCCATGTCCCGTCCCGCATCCCACCTCCACGTCCCACCTCCACGTCCCACCTCCACGTCCCGTGTCCC
>NW_020448232.1:7814-8825 GCF_003343035.1 Apteryx rowi
CGCCGCCCGTCACCCGCGCGTCACCCGCGCGTCACCCGCGCGCCACCCCATCACCCCCCCCCCAGCACCCCACGTTTGCCAATAGCATAACAGAACAATTAAACGCGTTGAGGTGTCACCCGGAGTGCGAGGAACAGCCGGCGCACGGGGGGGGGCGACTGTAGGGGCAACAGGCGCTGCCGGCTGTACCCTCCCCCTCCCCCAGGAATTGAGCCAGCTACAACCGCGAGGGCGCGTGGGGACGGGGCGGCGCCACCAAGGAGCCTGGGGACCGCAGCGGCAGGGGGGAGGGGGGCGGCGGCTGTGGCGACAACAGGCGGCACCGCCTGTAGCACCCACCCCCATAGGGACAAACGCAGGGACCCCCACAAAGCACCATGGGGACACAGGGTGGCCATGGCGGGGGGCGGGGGGGGCACAAGGCTGCCTACAGGGACATGGGTCCGACTGTAGCGACAACAGGCAGCAGCGCCTGTAGCAGCCGCAACCATGCAAGTGCCTGCAGGGTCATGAGAACAACCATGAGGGGATGTGGGGCCATACGGATGGCTGTAGGCACACAGGGATGGCTGTAGCRACAACAAGCGGCGCCGCCTGTAGCAGCTGCACCCATACAGGTGCCTACAGGGACAAGGAGACAACTGTGAGGGGACGTGGGGCTGTGGGGGACGACTGTAGGCACACGGGGATGGCAGTAGCAACAACAGGCGGCGCTGCCTGTAGCAGCCACAACCATATAGGTGCCATGCAGGGGCAAGCGGACAACCGTGAGGGGACGTGGGGCCGCGGGGACGGCTGTAGTGACAACAAGCGCCGCCGCCTGTAGGCCGGCGGGGTGTAACTCACTGGTGCCGAGGGAGAGCAGGGCCTGGAGCGGGCGCCAGCCCATCATGCAGACCATCATGGCGGGGAAGATGGAGATGGTGTTGCCGGCCATGTACATGATGAAGAGGTTCATGGGGATCTGCTTGAGCGGCCCCAGCGCCACGTCCCAGCAGCGCTGCGGAGGGA
>NW_020448232.1:14322-15667 GCF_003343035.1 Apteryx rowi
TGCCCCCCCGGGCCTCTAATTGCCCCCCTGGATGTCTAATTGCCCCTGGGAGCCTTCACTTGCCTCCCTGGGAGCCATTAATTGCCCACGAGAGACATTAATTGCCCCCCCTGGACCTCTACATGCCCCTGGGACCCCTCAATTGCCCAGGAGCCCTCACTTGCCCCCCCAGGAGCCATTAATTGCCCCCCCGGGCCTCTAATTGCTCCTGGGACCTATTAATTGCCCCCCCGGGAGCCCTCAATTGCCCCCAGGACCCCTCAATTGCCCCTGGGAGCCATTAATTGCCCCCCCGGGACCCTTCAATTGCTCCTGAGACCCTTCAGTTGTCCCCCTGGGCCTCTACTTGCCCCTGGGAGCCATTAATTGCCCCCGGGAGCCCTCAATTGCCCCTGAGAGTCCTCAATTGCCCCCCCCCGGCCTCTAATTGCCCCTGGGGCCCCTCAATTGCCCCCCCTGGGCCTTTAATTGACCTCGGGAGCCATTAATTGCCTGTGGGAGCCCTCACTTGCCCCCCCCCGGAGCCATTAATTGTCCCTGGGAGCCATTAATTGCCCCCCCCGGGCCTCTAGTTGCCCCTGGGAGCCATTAATTGCCCCCGGGAGCCCCCCGCGGGAGGCATTAATTGCCCTCTCATGACCTCTAATTGCCCCTGGGACCCCTCAATTGCCCCTGGGAGCCATTAATTGCCCCCCCAGGGCCTCTAATTGCCCCTGAGACCCCTCAACTGCCCCCCCTGGATGTCTAATTGCCCCTGAGAGCTCTCAATTACCCCCCTGAGAGCTCTCAATTGCTCCTCTGGGAGCCATTAATTGCCCCTGGGAGCCATTAATTGCCCCCCATGGCCTCTAATTGCCCCCGCGGGAGGCATTAATTGCCCCCCTTGGGCCTCTACTTGCCCCTGGGAGCCATTAATTGCCCCTGGGAGCCCTCAACTGCCACCCCCCAGGCCTCTAATTGCCCCTGGGACCCTTCAATTGCCCCCCAGAGCCATTATATGCCCCCCCCCGGACCTCTAATTGCCCCCGGGAACCATTAATTGCCCCCGGGAACCATTAATTGCCCCCCTGGGGACTCTACTTGCCCCCCTTGGGAGCCATTAATTGCCCCCAGGAGCTATTAATTGCCCCCCTGGGGCCTCTATTTGCCCCCCCGTGGGCGGCATTAATTAATTGCCCCCCGGGGGGGCGGCAGGCGGGGGAGGCGCTGGGGCTGGGGGCGCCGGTGAGGCTGGTGCTGGCGGAGGACGGGGCGGCGCTGGAGGGCGACGGAGCCCTGGGCGCCCTGGAGCCGCACGCGACCCTCGTGGCGCTGGCGCCGGGGCAGCGCTGGGAGCCCCCCCGGG
>NW_020448233.1:0-1590 GCF_003343035.1 Apteryx rowi
GGGGGACACGCAGGACGGGGGAGGAGGCGGGACGCTGGTGGGACACAGGGTGGCACGGGATGGGTGACGCAGGGGGACGCAGGGCAACATGGGATGGGTGACATGGGGTGAAACGGGATGGGTGACATGGGACAGGATGGGTGACACAGGGAGATGCAGGATGACATGGGATGGGTGGCACAGGGTGACATAGGATGGGTGACAGGGTGACACAGGATGGGTGGCATGGGGTGAGTGACATGGGATGACAGAGTAACGTGATGGGTGGCACGAGGTGACATGGGATGGGTGACATGGGACACGGGATGGGTGACATGGGACACAGGATGGGTGACACAGTGACATGGGATGGGTGACATGGGGTGACGCAGAGTGACACGTGATGGGTGGCATGGGGTGACGTGGGGTGGGTGACAGTGACATGATGGGTGGCACAGGGTGGCACGGGATGGGTGACACGGGGTGACATGGGATGGGTGACATGGGGTGACACAGGTTGGGTGACAGAGGGTGACAAGGGCTGGGTGGCGCGGGGGGACCTGGAGTGACACGCGATGGGTGACATGCGATGGGTGACGCGGGGTGACGCGGCGGGTGACCCGGGCTGACACGCGTGACGCCCGCGCGCGCAGGGGCCTGGCGCATCGTCGTGGAGAAGGTGCAGGAGGCTCGAGCCAACGCCCGGCTGCGGCACCTCTCGTTCGCTGGTGAGCCGGACGCCTGGGCCCCTCCCGGACGCCTGGGCCCCTTCCCGGACACCTGGGCCCCTTTCCCGGACACCTGGGCCCCTTCCCGGACGCCTGGGCCCCTTCCCGGAATCCTGGGTTCCTCCCGGACGCCTGGGTCCCTCCCAGACACCTGGGCCCCTTCCCGGACACCTGGGCCCCTTTCCCGGACGCCTGGGCCCCTCCCGGACACCTGGGCCCCTTCCCGGACACCTGGGCCCTTCCCGGACACCTGGGCCCCTCCCGGACACCTTGGGTCCCTCCCGGACACCTGGGCCCATCCCGGACACCTGGGCCCCTCCCGGACACCTGGGCCCTTCCCGGACGCCTGGGTCCCTCCCGGACACCTGGGCCCCTCCCGGACACCTGGGCCCCTCCCAGACACCTTGGGTCCCTCCCGGACACCTGGGCCCCTTTCCCGGACACCTGGGCCCCTTCCCGGACGCCTGGGCCCCTTCCCGGACACCTGGGCCCCTCCCGGACGCCTGGGCCCCTTTCCCGGACACCTGGGCTCCTTCCCGGACACCTGGGCCCCTCCCGGACGCCTGGGCCCCTCCCGGACGCCTGGGCCCTTCCCGGATGCCTGGGCCCCTCCCGGACGCCTGGGTCCTTCCCGGACGCCTGGGCCCTTCCCGGACACCTGGGCCCTTCCCGGACGCCTGAGCCCCTCCCGGACGCCTGGGTCCCTCCGGACACCTGGGCCCCTTTCCCGGATGCCTGGGTCCCTCCCGGACGCCTGGGCCCTTGGCCGGGGAGGCCCCCGGGGGGGGGGATCCCCAGCATCGCGTGTAGTCGCGTGTAGACACATGTAGTCGCGTGAGCGGGTTTGGGAGGGGGGGGGCTGGTGGCCACCCGGACGCCTGGG
>NW_020448233.1:7990-9234 GCF_003343035.1 Apteryx rowi
GGGCCCCTTTCCCGGACGCCTGGGCCCCTCCCTCCCGGATGCCTGGGCCCCTTTCCCGGATGCCTGGGCCCCTTTCCCGGACGCCTGGGCCCCTCCCCCCCGGACGCCTGGGCCCCCCGCAGGCGAGCACCACCTGCTCATCGCCGCGGTGACGCTGGAGGACGACGGCGCCTTCGAGTGTCAGCTGGGAGCCGCCAACGGCACCGAGGCCCGAGCGTCGCGGCCCGGCCTGCTCAGCGTGCTGGGTGCGCCGGGGGGGACTGGGGGGACTGGGAGGCACTGGGGGGACTGGGAGGCACTGGGAGGGAACTGGGAGGCACTGGGGGGGAACTGGGAGGCACTGGGAGGGAACTGTGAGGCACTGGGGGAACTGGGAGGCACTGGGAGGGCACTGGGAGGTGACTGGGAGGGGACTGGTGGTTACTGGGTGGTACTGGGTGGTACTGGGGGTCACTGGAGGTCACTGGTGGTTGCTGTGTGGTCACTGGGAGGTTACTGGTGGTGACTGGGAGGTGACTGGGGTGTCACTGGTGGTTACTGGGAGGCACTGGGATGTCACTGGAGGTGACTGGGTGTCACTGGGATGCACTGGGATGTCACTGGGATGTCACTGGGGGTCACTGGTGATTACTGGGAGGTGACTGGTGGTTACTGGTGGTTACTGGGATGCACTGGGAGGCACTGGGATGTCACTGGGAGGTGACTGGTGGTTACTGGGAGGCACTGGGATGCACTGGGAGGTCACTAGGGGTCACTGGTGGTTACTGGTGGTTACTGGTGGTTACTGGGAGGTGACTGGGTGTTACTGGGGTGTTACTGGTGGTTACTGGGAGGTGACTGGGAGGTGACTGGGAGGTGACTGGTGGTTACTGGTGTTACTGGGATGCCCTGGGATGGCACTGGTGGTTACTGGGAGGCACTGGTAGGCACTGGGATGTCACTGGGAGGTCACTCGGAGGTCACTGGTGGTTACTGGGAGGTGACTGGGAGGTGACTGGTGGTTACTGGTGTTACTGGTGGTTACTGGGATGGCACTGGTGGTTACTGGGAGGTGACTGGTGGTTGCTGGGATGCACTGGGAGGTCACTGGTGGTTACTGGGAGGTGACTGGGTGTTACTGGTGGTTACTGGGAGGTGACTGGGAGGTTACTGGGAGGTGACTGGTGGTTACTGGTGTTACTGGTGGTTACTGGGAGGTGACTGGTGGTTGCTGGGATGCACTGGGATGGCACTGGTGGTTACTG
>NW_020448233.1:11440-12908 GCF_003343035.1 Apteryx rowi
TCGGGGCGGTTTTGGGGCGACTCGGGGCGGTTTTGGGGCGACCCGGGGCGGTTTTGGGGTGAATCGGGGTGATTTTGGGGTGACTCGGGGCGGTTTTGGGGTGACTCGGGGCCGTTTTGGGGCGAATCGGGGCGGTTTTGGGGTCCCCGCAGGGGGGCAGCCGCTGCCCGACGTCTCGACCCGCCTCATCGAAGGCTCCAACCCCAAACTCAGCGCGGCCGAGGCCTCCGTCCGGTGAGCACCAGTATGGACCAGTGCGCACCAGTATGCACCAGTATGGGGCAGTGTGCACCAGTATGGACCAATAGGGGACAGTGTCCACCAGTATGGGCCAGTATGGGGCAGTGTGCACCAGTATGGGCCAGTATGCACCAGTATGGACCAGTATGCGCCAGTATGGGCTAGTATGGGGCAGTGTGCCCCAGTATGGACCAGTATGCACCAGTATGGGGCAGTATGCACCAGTATGCACCAGTGCGGGCCAGTATGGGGCAGTGTGCACCAGTATGGACCAATAGGGGACAGTGTGCACCAGTATGCAATAGTATGGGCCAGTATGCACCAGTATGGACCAGTATGCAGCAGTATTGGCTAGTGTGCACCAGTACAGGCCAGCATGGACCAGTATGCACCAGTAGGGGTCAGTATGGGTCAGTGTGCACCAGTATGGGTGCATATGCACCAGTATGGACCAGTGTGCACCAGTATGCGCCAGTATGCGCCAGTATGGGCCAGTGTGCACCAGTACGGGCCAGTGTGCACCAGTATGGGCCAGTGTGCACCAGTATGGGGCAGTGCACACCAGTATGCACCAGTATGGTCCAGTGTGCACCAGTATGGGGCAGTGCGCACCAGTATGCACCAGTATGGGCCAGTGTGCACCAGTATGGGGCAGTGCGCACCAGTATGCACCAGTATGGGCCAGTGTGCACCAGTATTGGCTAGTGTGCACCAGTATGGACCAGTGTGCACCAGTATGGGCCAGTGTGCACCAGTATGGGGCAGTGTGCACCAGTATGGACCAGTGTGCACCAGTATGGGGCAGTGCACACCAGTATGCACCATTATGGACCAGTGTGCACCAGCATGGGGCAGTGTGCACCAGTATGGACCAGTGTGCACCAGTATGGGCCAGTGTGCACCAGTATTGGCTAGTGTGCACCAGTACAGGCCAGCATGGACCAGTATGCACCAGTAGGGGTCAGTATGGACCAGTATGCACCAGTATGGGGCAGTGTGCACCAGTATGGGCCAGTGTGCACCAGTATGCACCAGCACGGACCAGTACAGGCCGGTATGGACCAATAAGGCCCAGTATGGACCAGTAGTGACCAGTGCGGCCCAGTGCGGCCCAGTATGGACCAGTGCGGCCCAGTGCGGCCCAGTATGGGCCAGTAGTGACCAGTGCAGCCCAGTAAGGCCCAGTAAGGCCCAGTGCGGCCCAGTATGGACCAGTGCGGCCCAGTAA
>NW_020448233.1:14808-15900 GCF_003343035.1 Apteryx rowi
GGTGACGCCGGGGGACGACGGGGCCACGCTGGGCTGCCGGGCCGAGACCCCCGCGGCGCCCGGGGCCGCCCGCGCCGCCGTCACCCTCCGCGTCGACTGTGAGTGTCCCCCGGCCCGGCCGGGCACTGGGAGCCCCACTGGGGAGACTGGGGAGACTGGGAGCCCCAACTGGGGGCACTGGGGGGACTGGGAGCCCAACTGGGGAGACTGGAGGGACTGGGAGCCCCAACTGGGGGCACTGGGGGGACTGGGAGCCCCAACTGGGGGGACTGGGAGCCCAACTGGGGGCAGTGGGGGCACTGGGAGCCCTGACTGGGGGGACTGGAGGGACTGGGAGTCCCTATTGGGGGAACTGGGTATACTGGGAACCCGTACTGGTGGGACTGGGTATACTGGCAGACCCCACTGGGGAGACTGGGGGCACTGGGAGCCCGTACTGGGGAGACTGGGGGGACTGGGAGCCCCAACTAGGGAGACTGGAGGGACTGGGAGCTCCCATTGGGGGGACTGGGTATACTGGGATCCCATACTGGGGGGACTGGGGGCACTTGGAGCCCCACTGGGGAGACTGGGGGCACTAGGAGCCCCAACTGGGGAGACTGGAGGGACTGGGAGCCCCGGCTGGGGGGACTGGTGTGACTGGAAGCTCCCATTGGGGAGACTGGGTATACTGGGAGCCCCAACTGGGGGGACTGGGGGGACTGGGAGTCCCTATTGGGGGAACTGGGTATACTGGGAGCCCATACTGGGGGGACTGGGGGCACTGGGAACCCTGACTGGGGCGACTGGGGTGACTGGGAGCCCTGATTGGGGGGAACTGGGTATACTGGGAGCCCCAATTAGGGGTACTGGGGGGACTGGGAGCCCCTATTGGGAGCTGCTGGTTATACTGGGAGCCCAGCCGGGGGCACTGGGAGGACTGGGTATACTGGGAGCCCCCCAGCCGTACTGGGAGCCCTCAACGGGGTGCTTTAGCCATACTGGGAAGCCATACTGGGAGCCCTGGCTGTACTGGGAGCCCATACTGGGAGCCGGTAGCCATACTGGGAGCCCATACTGGGCCCCCAAGCCATACTGGGAGCCCTCAGTGGT
>NW_020448234.1:0-12202 GCF_003343035.1 Apteryx rowi
AAGGGCCCACATTTTCCCTAGTCTTCCTCTTGCTACTGAGGTATTTGAAGAAGCCCTTCTTGTTGTCCTTGACATCTCTTGCCAGATTTAATTCCAAACGGGCCTCAGCCTTCCTCGTCGCATCCCTGCATACTCTGACAACATTCCTATAAGTCCTCCCAAGTGGCCTGTCCCCCTTTCCACTTTCTGTATACTTCCTTCTTCTGGTTGAGTTTTGCCAGGAGCTCCTTGCTCATCCACGTAGATCTCCTTCCCCCTTTTCCACTTTCTACTGCAAAGGGGCCTCCTGGACTGGCCCATTTGGAGATAGGCATGGTAAATCCTCACACTTAGTGAACTAAATGCCTGGAGAGGGTAGTGTGCTGTGCCCTGGCAGGGCTGGGGCCAAGACAATCTGAAGCTTTTTCCTGTGCACTTGTATCTGTGGGAGGTGGAATTAGGTGTCCCACAGGTCAGGAATGCCAGAGGACCCTGGGGCTGGGAAGTTCCTCAGGAAGATCCACAAAGAGTCCAGACTGCCTGGCCCTTCAGGGATAGAAATCTTCACTCAGGACCTGTGGGGTCCCTTCCCACAGCTCCCCAGGAGCAGAGTGGTGCCTCTCATCTTTGGAGAAGAAGGTCTGCACAAGGGCAGCTCTGAGTTCCGAAGAGGAGCTGGTCCTTTCTTGCCCTGCAGGTCTCCTGGGTGGTGGTGGTGAGGTTGATCAGCTGCCACTTCACAAGGCACCTTGGCCAGGGGTCACCACACAAATCCCATCACCACATCTGCCTCAAGGCTTACCAGTGCCCCCATCATGGTAGAGTGCCAGCTAGAAGAGAAAAATGCACACACACAGGTATTTGCCCTTTGAGATGTCTTCCAAAGGGTTACAAACAAATCTCATGATTTCCAAACCTCTCTGGTCTCTCATGACAATATCAGCGCTGATACCCTGCTCATAGCAAGGCTGAGCTACCCAGGCTGCTGGCTGCTACCACAGGAGTTATCCATGAAGAGCTCAGAAAATGGAGCTGTGACCGCAAGGTGGGCAAGAGAGGGTCGGATACCAGCAGACAGAGACACTCAAAGTTCATGAAGGGGTTAAAGAGAATAGATTTAAGAAAGGACTTACACTCCAAGCTGCACAGGGAGCCCTGGGAACTGCACAGAGGGGGTTGCCAATGGGAAGCTGCTGGAGGTACAGGTCGGACGCATGGGTCAGACACCCAGGGACTCGTCTTCTTGTATCCTGAGGGTCCCTTAAATCTACTAGAAGTATTTCCTTATCTCAGCTGTGCTAACCTTGAGAAACTACTGTCCAGGAAGCAGTTAGACATTGTTGACAAAATGGAATATGTATGCCTGGCCTTGATGGGAATTTGGTCCGTGTGTAGTTTCACATGCTGGGCCTACCACCACATACTCTGTCAATCACATACTCCTCACCAGATCTTCCGCAGGTGTTCTCACTACAGGATCTAACTATCTCTGATCTGGCAGGAAGCCAAAGCAAGTGTCCACAGTATCTTTGGAGCACTCAGCACTCTGCAGCATGCATAAGCAGCATGCTCAGCCAAGTGCCGACAGTACCAAGTTGAAGGACATTGCCAGAACGGCTGCTCTCCAGAGGAAAAGCCAGAAACATGGTACATGGAGAGATTTAGTGCAGCTAACTGATAAGTATGTGAGGCTGGAGCAGAAGTGGCCAGAGAGAGCAACCTGGCACACCTTTGCTTCGGAAACTGCCCGTGTCATGTGTGAGAGAGACAGAGTATGGAAAATACCCATCTGTGGTCTCTGACAACCTTCCTGAGAAGAACACACATCACACACCAGCAAGGGAACACCTCCTCAGCGACCAAGCACTGCTCACAAGCTGAATGAGACTGTGCATGGCAGCACCCTCTTGCAAGTCCTGGGCACCAGGGCACTGCAGTACAGGAACTGCAGCCAGCACCCAGGCTGACCCACAGGTCTCCCTGTGAGAGCTGTCTTTGCAGTGTCTTCATAAGAGATGCCACTCCTTTAGGTCTCTAAACCTACATACAGCCTCCAGTCACCAGTCCTGAGACCTGCMTCCCTGGATTGTCTTGCCAGGGAGGTTTGAGGTTAGTACCTTCACATTACACCACCGCTCAAAGTAAACTTAGGGTTCATAATCAGACACGGAAAATGTTGCCTGTCACTTAGACTTGTACCAGCCACCTCACTAGCACCATATGCCTGGCCAGATTTTGACCTGATTTCTATGAATGTAAACTCAGATGATTTCAGAAAAGGGGGAAGGAAGTGGCTGGTGCACTGCATAACCTGCTATGACCTGGCATTCAGGTAAGTCCTTGGAATCCTAGCTGGAGTCCTCTAGGGTCTGGGGATTTCCACCTCCTCTGAGGGGAGAGCCCGACACATTTTTCCAGTGGAGATGTGCCCCCTGTCCAGTGGACCAAAGTTGAGGGACAGTCGACTAGCTTGCTTAGCTGCCTTGGAAGCAGAAGCGGCCTCCCAACCAGAGATGGAAAACCACCATGGGGTGGTATGGGGGAGAGAAGTGGAAGGGGAGAGGATGAGAGTGGGGCAGCAGGAAAAGTCACTCACCAAAGGACTGCAGTCTACAAAGGGCACTCCATTCAGTAGGCTTGTGTGGAAGTAAAATGGTTAGCACCTGTGGAAGTAAAACAGTTAATGCCTCATAGGCCTTTGCAGGCCTATCCAGCAAAAGAGCATCTGCAATAACCTTGCTGAAGTCTGTGTTCCCAGCTATCGAAGGACTGCATTGTCTGTAAAAAATTGTACTGTTTTGTTGGAGCCTCCTCTCCTGAAGTGATTCACTCCTTTTCTCTGTTTATCCACACACTTGTAGTCCTGTGAAGGACAAGTCATACAATCCAAAGGTATATTAACTCTGTAAGGGACTCATTAGGGTGGAGTTCATATCAGCAGAGGCTGTCACTTTGCTGCTCTGTGCCCCCTCCCCCCCCCGCCCACAGCTATAGTAATAAACTGCTTCTGCTCTGACCTGAACCTAAACTGTATTCTGGTTGTTCCGCAACACTTGTGAAAGGGCATATCTCACTGTGAAGAAGCAAAGCACAGTGTGTTTTTCAGGAGGAGAATGGAAAGGCTTGAAAACCCAGGGGTTTAGCAGGGATGTCACTGAGGTCAAGATTTAAAACAGCCATTCAAGGCCATCTCCTAGACCAGCCTAGAGATGCTGCTGAGCAAAGGCAAGAGGTGAAGCCACACAGATTTTTATGCCAGGTGTATCTTTCACAAGGACTGTGACATCTCAAGCAGGAAAACGTTGCTGCAACAAGCTGGAGTCTCAAGGAACATGTCCCAGGGACATCGTGAAGTCAATGTGACCCTCCAAGCCTACTGCAAATGAGAAAATGCCCTCCAACCTCAAAGAGCTATGGGACATTTCCTAGAATGAGGCTTCCTCTTTCCAGCCATTGGTACTACTTACAGCTGCCTTCACAAGGGCTGACCTTGGCAGGTAACAAAGACATTTCTTCTGATTTCTTTCCAAACCAGGGGCTGGTTCATGCAGTCTCTTTCAGTCACACGGCAGATAGGGTTTTCCCCAAACACACCTTGAAGTCCTAAATGTGGAACCTGACTTGAAAACCAGGGGAAGCCAGAGGAATGAGTACAGCTGAAGCTGAGTGTTTCCTCCAGTGGTCACCAGTGACCTTTACATCAGAGACTGTAATGTCATAACTGGGCAGCCAGGCACAAACATCGGGCTGGGCAACACAGGCAGGCCCCCTTGCAGACCAACAGGCAACAGGCTCACCTTTGCTCTAGTAGATGGGGTGACCTGAGGAACTGGTCTAGAGCAGTTTCCTAAAAGAGCACAGACATCTGCTTTGCTGTCTCACCCAAGGCTGGAGTTTGTCATTTCTGCTGAATTTCATGAACTCTGTGCACCTGCAGCCCAGCCATCAGCTCTCCAGGGTGTTCCTTTGCTTTTGTCTAGTCAGGTTCTTTCAGCATCAAAGCTTTTAATTACTGCTAAGGGACATATGCCTCCAGTCACACTCTTGCAGTGCCCACATCCCAACCTCCATGCGTGTACTGCCCCCCAGGCCCCTCCCCTCTCGTGTGCCCCATGCCTCCCCACAATGCCCTTCAATGTCCCCTGACTATGGCTGGCTGGCCAGCCATTCTTTGCCTCAAGATCAAGCCAAATCACTTTGGGGCTGCAACTGCAGGGCCACATGCTGCATGAGCCTGTGGTAGGGCCTCCAGCTCTCTCTCAAAGGAGGTGGAAATTGTCCCAGCAGTTTCAGTGCTATCAGAAGGAGGCTGCTAGGGAGGCACTGAGAGAGTGAACAGAGTCTTTGCTCCCTCTGGAAACCAGACTTACTAGAGAGATGAGGAAGTTTCAGTTTTAAAATTGCTACAGAAGCCACTGACCTTCCCTTCTGAGTGAGACTGTGCATGGCAGCACCCTCTGCTTTCATAAACTTGTGAGGCTGGGGAAGAAAAGAAAAGGTTAACTCCCTTTCTTTTCCAAACCAGATTTTACCTTCAAACGCCTTGTCTTCTATGGCATACCCAAATTTAAATGTGCTTTCATGAAAGGAAAAGACTGATGGAGTCCCAGTGGGCTACCGTTTCCATCCCAAGTGAACTAACTCCCTTCAGTTGAGGAAACAGAGACAACAACATAATTTTTAACATTAGCATGCCAACAGACGCCTTACTGGAAGCATTTGTTGACAGAAAATGCCCTCAGGAAACATCTGAACCTGCTGCTGAATATCGTGAAGTTCAGGGAGGCAGGTTCCAGCTCCAAACCAGCAAAGAACCTGAGGCTGGAGATGGCTATGCTGGCCTCCGCCACTTAGAGAAGGAAGGATTGCTTTTTGTGGCCATTCTGCTGGTGGAGGCAGCCCATGCTTATGCCATGTCGCAGTTCACACAGCTCTCCCCTGGCAATGCTGGCCAAAGTTCTCCTTGCAGTGTCTGGACTGGAGAGGAGGGACTGGCCTGAAAAAGTCCCCTGGCCTTCCAACTCCAGGTTGAATTGCTAAGAGACTTTCCTCTGGACATTTTGTGAGGGGTAGGCTGCAGGGACTGTTTCGGCAGCCGGCTAGGGTGTGTAGGTTGCGATGGGGACTTAGCCCCCAGGAACAACTCTCAGGATTAAAGAGGAAAGCCACTGGTCATAGTGGTAAATGCAAGCTGAAGTAAGAAGGCTGAGAGGCCAAACTTTGCCTACGGCTTTTGTGTAGTGCTCATCACCAAGGCAGAGGCTAAAGAGCACTGACCATACTAGAAGGCAGCAGCAAAAGCCAGCATTTTCACTGCCAAAGACAGGAGGTACTTCTTTTCATTTGTTACCCTATTTCCCAGTTGTGCTGACCTAATTCCTGTTACCATATGAGATGCCATCAGGCGAGAAGCAATAGCAGGGGGAGTATGCACTTGTGTGTGTGTGTGTGTGGAGTAGGGGAGGCCAGCTCTCAAAAGAGAAAGCAAGCAGGCATTCCATGGGCCAGCTTTTGGATGTGAAGGGCAGCTGGCATCTGCTCCAGATCCAGCACAAGCCTCCCCTATGTCCCTCTTTCTCAGCCCCCTAAGGGAGAACACAGTCAGGGCAGAACTCTCCCATTGACACCAGTGCTACTACCCAACTCAGTTTCAGTTTTCATCTCCAAAGTATCAAAAGACTTTAAAAATGATCTGCCAAATCTTAGCCCCCACCTCTACCCTCTGCAAATGCTCTCAGTCTCATGGAAGCATCCTTTCTGCTGCAGACTGTTGGGTTACATGAGAAAAGGCTCTTCACAAACACAAAGGAGCCCAAAGGAGCAAGGGCAGGTGGGAGGACCCGAGTAATACCCTGACACAGCTCCTCCCAGGCCCATTACAGGGGAGCAATCAGTTCATGAAGCATGTCACTCACTGTGTGATCACAAGTGAATATCAAGCAGGACTAGCTGATGAGCAGATGAAGTGACTTGGGTGCCAGGTATATGTGTGTCTCTAAGGGTAAAGCACCTGGAGGAGCTGGTACCAGAGGGACCTGGGGGTCCCAGCAAATTGCTGAAGAAACTATAAGGTCTTGAGGTCAACTGAGAGACCCGCTGTTACCAAAAGGCCCAGACAAGAAAGAGTCTCAAAAGGGGGGGGGGGGGATGAGGGAACTGTTACCAGCTCGGACAAGAAGGAGTCTCAACAGGAGCCTCAGACAAACATACCCAAGGACACAGGTGCAGCTGGGACTGATACATCCTGAGAAAGTACAGATAAACCAGCAGAAGCCAGTTGGAGCCAAGATTAGGACCAAGACAGCTTTTCTCAAGCAAGGAAGCAGGCCAAGTTGAGACCATGTATGGAAAAGCAGAGCAAAGTTCATGGCAAGACGCTGAGTGACACCTCTTCTGACACCACTAGGGACCACCAGAGACCCCCACAGAAGACCCCCCAGAGACTCAGACCGCATGAGTAATGATTATGTAAATGTAGTAATTAGTTCTAGGAAATAGAATGAATATGTATAATTCCTGGAAATTTAATGCATATGCATATGATAGAGCAATATAAACTTTAGATGATACGACACACGATGTGCACATTGGGTGGAGCTATCCCCCATGTACCCGGTGCTGTAATAAAGAGAATGCCTGCTTCTTAATGCTACATTGGTGTTAAGGATTTTTTCTCACAATTTCGGTGACACCGCTGATGTGTTTGTGTGTGTATTTGTGTGTCTCTGTGCAGGAGAATACTGGGGACAAGAGGATGCACGGGTCAGCGCTAGGGAGACTTGTGTGTCTAAGCTCAGCTACTGTGGGATCCACAGCATGTGGCTGTGGGTGTTCATGGTGGTGTGTGTTTGGGCGGGGGGGGGGGTGTGTGTGTGTACCAGCAACAAGAGTGGTGCCTTGGCTCCAGTCTCCAGGTGCCAGCAACTGGTAAGAGTGAGGATGCAAGACCAGCTACTGGGGAGACAGAGTGTCTAAGCTCAGCTGCTGGTGGGATCCACATTGCAAATATGTATATATTTCCCATGAACAGACCTTCATCCTGACCAGCCAGATAGGGGAACACTGTGAGGTCATCTCTGCTGTTTGTGTCCGTGTACATGCCTGAGTGTGCAGGTCTGTGCTGGTCTGTGGCCCAGCCATGTGCCCATGCATCCACACACTGCCTATAGGAGGGATCCTCTCTCACACGGAGAAGCAAGCACGCATTGTACAAACACCCACTAGGAAAGGCCATTGGTAATGGTAGCCCCTGCTGTGCATACAGATGTGGTGCAAAGGAGACAACCTTGCCTAAGAAAAAAAAAAGGCTTATTGTACTTCATCACCTTCTCCAGATCCTTTTCCCCTGGACAGCAGAGCTGACAGCAGCGTCACTGTCCAAATTCTCCTCTATGCTGATAGCTCCCACAAGGAAAGAGGAAAACACTGAACTGCCTATATTGCCCCGAGAGTCCATATTCAGCAAAGCCCTTCCCTGACACCTGACACACTCCTGAGCCCAGAGTCAACCCATCCTCAAGGGATACCCCACATCCAGGCCTTTTGGAGTCGCTAGCTGAGTGGGTGTTTTTGAGGGAAGAAGGGGCTGAGGTATGGGTATGATGAAGAGGTGGGGAAGGATACTTTCAGCTAAGACTGGAACCCTGGACAGCCTAGGGGTGTTTTCCCTGGGCTTCACGCATCCCAGCAATTGGCACATGGCCATTTTCAATAAAAAGCCACAAGCCAGAAGTCTTTACCTTACCCAAAGAAGACTTACCTTTTCTTGTCTGTACTTTCCTTTGTTTGTTTGTTTTTTGTTTTTGCTACCTTCAAAAGAGTAACATGGGTGAAATCTAATAGCAAAAGCAAAGAGCCAGGTCATTGAAATTTAACCACAGGACCTGTTTCCTTCCCTGAATTTTCTGTCTTGTTTCAACATTTACAACCTCTTTGCAATAAATAGTGTGATCTGCTGTTTAGCCACACATTATGCTTAGCTGAAACAAATATGGCTAATGTCCAGGCAATGACCATGAGTACACACACCAAAGGTGCAGCACAAGAAGAACCGGGGACCATGTCTGTGGGCCATGGGATGGCACCAAGCTGTCAAGGGCCCTGCCCGTTCCTGTGCTGCAGTACTCTGCAGCTCCTGACTCCTCCTCCCTCATAGGAAGCCCTGCCCTTTCTGCTCCTTGACAGAATGGAGGCTGACACCACACAGGGCCCCGTGAGTGACAGATGTGCCTCTTATCCATCCCCAGAGCAGAGCCTGTCATCACTAACTCTACTGGAGGTGGAGGCTGTGGCTGCCTGTCTCTCCAGGGAATGGTGGGGGGGGGGAGGAGGCTGCTTCTGCTGAAGGAGGTCTTCGTGTCCACATCTGGCAAAGAAACTAGAGGAGGCTGGAAATGGAAATGGCTTGTGCCTGTTTCAAGCACCAGTGGACAGACTGGTCGCACCAGATTGCCAAAACAAACATTGCTGCGCTCAAGATGGCAGAGGATGCACTTGGCCATTTGGTTAGAGACGATCCGCTGGAGGCGCAGATTCTTCTGCACAGGCACACCTGCAACTGAACACAGAGCTCCCCCTTCTGCTTGAAAGAACCCTCGTCTTCCCAACTGCCCACAACCACACCCTTCAAAAGGGAAAGAGGTAAAGTCCTTAAACATTTCCATTCACGTGCCAAGCTGAGGCAGCCCGCATATCAAAGCTGAGTAGCCACCATGACAGCAATCCAGCCCATAGGAAGAGGGGGAGCGGATAGTGGCTTAGCTCATTCCCCAAGGAAAGTTGGGGAACATTCCCAATATTTGCAGCTGAAGACACTGCTGGCGCTAGTCAGGCCACACCAGAGCCTGTTTCTGCTGCCCTAGGGCCCCGGCGATGACTGCGGGTTCAGGACGAGGAAGAGCAGGGCAGAGAGCAAGGCAGGTCCCTCCAAGGGAGAAAGGGCAGGCGGTCGCTCCTGAGTGTCTCCATGGGCACGTCCTTAGAGGACGTGACGGGGGCTTCATGCTTCGTCAGACCGGGGGTCTGGCCTCTGCCTGGGAAGTGCAGAACCGAGGCGTGGGAGGGCGACCAAAGAGATTCCTGCGCCCTTCCCTGAAAGGGACCCCCACCCAAATCGACCTGTTCTCCTCGGCAAGTTCATCTCGGGGGCCAAAAGCCTGGATGGCCCGCTTTTTAGGAGTGGCTCGGAGCAGCGAGCCAAAAGCTCACAGATGGTCTTCCTGGGCCATGGATGGAGTGGCCCATTCAAGGCATTTTAATTACAAAGGGGCTTTGGATCAGCCTCGCGGAGCACCTGGGAGCCCTCGTAATGTGGAAGCGTGGGGAAAACCCTCGAACTCCAAGGAAATGTGAGTCGGCCTGCCGTTGACTTCAGTGGAGATGGTGTCCTGGCCTCAGGCGTGCCAGCGATACCAGAGCTTTTGGCCTCGCTCCTCCACAGCTGCCGCTTTCCGGAGGGACATTTCCTGAAACAGCTGGTGCCACTATGCAATCTCATGCTCCTGCCTTTAAAGCCATTGCCTTTCAGCTGCTCGTCCAGGGCCCGTGTGACTCAGCGCAGCCCAAACTATTTCAGGTTGGAAGGGATCTCTGGAGATTCTCTGGGCCAATGTCCCGTTCCAACCAGGCCAAACTTCTCAGCGACATCGGCAGGCTCAGGGCCTTGTCCGGCCAGCTTCTGAACACCGCAATGAAGGGAGATGCCACTCTCCTGTGCTCAGCCTCTTCCAGGGCTGCGCCGAGCTCCCCGCGACTTGTTTTTCCCAAGAGACAGCTGGCATCTCCCTTGTTGCACCTTGCAACTGTGCCCCTTGCTGTTTTCCTGTGCAGCTCTGAGGAGAGCTTGGCTCTGCCTTTTCCATAACCCGCTGTAGCTGGTGGGAGACAGCAGTTTGATCCCCTCCTCCCCACCATGCCTTCACCCCTCCGGGCTCCACAAACACAATGCCAGTCCCAACACAGGTCAAGCTTTGCCTTTCCTACCACCATTGTGGTACGCCTGGGCAATGAGGCTCTACCTGTGCTTTCTCGCCTGTCGCTGTTTTCACCTCCCGTGCCCTTCCTGTCCGCTGTGGAGCTCCCTCCGGAGTTCCCTGTTAAGTCAAGCCCGACACGTGGAATGTCTGCTCATTTCCCTGAGTAGCGGGATGGACTGTGCTCCTGCTTGGGGGAGGTGGTCCTTAAAGACCTGCCAGCTCTCTCCGGCTCCTTGGCCTGTCAGAGCTGCTTCCCATGAGATCCCGCCTACCAGCTCCCTGAACGCACTGACGTCTGCTCGCCTGAAGCCCAAGCTCCATACTCTCTTACTTGCCTTCCTCTCTCCCCTCAGGCTCTTGAATTTCACGATTGCATGGTCACGCCAGCCAAAACTGCCACTGTCGCTGGGCAAGCCTTCCTTGTTCATGAGGACCAGGTGCAGCCTCAGCTCTCTTTGGCCCGTGCAGGGGGTGTGCTAAGAAGTTATCCCTGGCTGCCTCGGCAAGCCCCCAGGTTTACCTGAGTCCCAACGTGTCGCCCTCGTGGCAGAGGCTGGGGACCTGGAAGCCCCCATGAGGAAAGGGAGTCTGTGAGCTGGAAACCACCTTGGGCTGCTAGAGAACAAGCTGTCCGCTTCTCATCATGAGTGGGTTGTCTGTACCAAAGTCCCACCACAGGGTGCCTTCCCTCTGCACTGAGGGGCAGGGGGACATGGGCTCGCAGGGCAGAAACGCAGGAGGGTCAGAGGCCTCGAGCCAGCGATGGCTGGAAGATCAGGGCCCAGCCCGCATCAGCCACAGGGGCCCCCGTGCCGGGCAGGAATATGGCAAAACTGCAGCAAAGCCAGGAACCGTGGAGCCTGTTTGGGGATTGTGGGACGGGGCCTGGCTGCGAAGGGCCCTGCCCCTGCCTGGGCTGCGCTCGCCAGTGGCTCCCGGCAGGGAAGCCGTGGCTTCCGTGCAGGCTGAGGTAGGTGGTAGAGCCTGTTGCTGAGGGCAGGAAAAAGAGGGCCAGTGTGCGGGCTGGCTGTTTGTGTCTGTGGCTGCTGGCTTCATGTCCCATGCACACACCAGGGTGGGGAGCAGCCAGGAAGAGGAGGCAAAAAGCAAAAGCAAGAGGGAGAAGGCTGGGCATGCAGCTGTGACCATGGGGAGTCCAGTGGCAGCATGCATGCTGTGGGGGTGTAGCTCAGTGGGAGAGCATTTGACTGCAGATCAAGAGGTCCCTGGTTCAACTCCAGGTGCCCCCTCCACTGCTGCTTTTCTTCTTGGAGCTTCTCCTTTGCCTTGGACTGCTTCCCCATCCCTCAGTGGGAGGGCTGCAGGGGCCAGCCCAGCATGGGCCTGTCGCAGCTTCTCTGTCTCCGGGCTCTCTTCTCTCCTCATGACACCCTTGGGGGTTCCCCTTTCCTTAAGATGCGCACCTCCCAGCGAGGCCAAGAGCAGCCCTTCCTCCTTCCCAGGGGCTGTGCTACCACTGCTCTGCTGGGAGCTGGAGGGCACCAGCTGAGAGAAACCCACCGGGAAAGCTCCCCGCCCTTGTCTAGCACACAGGTCAGGGTCTGTGACACTGTGTCCTGCTTCCACCTCTTCCCATAAAGAGGAGCAGACCGGCTAAATCCGCCCTTCGTCTTCTCATCCTTAAGCACCTGGCAAAGAAGTGTCGTGCCTGAAAGGACTGTGGGAAGTTGCGGGGGGGAAGCCAGCAGAGCCCTAGAGGGAGGGTGGGTGTTTTGCTGTGTGACGGGACTTGACGTGCAGCTGTGCAGCTGTGCAGCGTGCAGCATGCAGCTGTGCGTACGTGCAGGGCTGGGCTGGAGCCTGGTCTTTCCAGGCAGCCCAAAAGGGGATGGTGCCCCGTAGTTGGCAGGATTCGAACCTGCGCGGGGAAACCCCAATGGATTTCTAGTCCATCGCCTTCACCACTCGGCCACAACTACCTGCCACAAAGGCCTCTGCAGCAGTGAGCACGTGCCCCGTGCTGCGACGTCTGGCTCCCTGGGAGTTTCAGGGCCAGGCTGCGCTGGCGGATGTCCTTTCCGCTCTTTGGACACGGCGCAGCTGGGCACCAGAGGCACCTGCAGCCAGGGTCTGAGAGGCCTTGAGGGGCATACTGCCAGGGCTATGGCTGCAGCTCCTGGTGCCTGGTCCTCAGGCTGGCCTCTGGCATATGCCGATGCTGGAGGATGGCTTCACTCTCCCTCTGGCGTCTCCATGGCGCGAGGGGAGAAAAGGAAAGGAGCAGTGTG
>NW_020448235.1:0-1351 GCF_003343035.1 Apteryx rowi
CCAGCTGGGGTGACGACCTGTCCCAAGCAACGTCACTGTCCAGGGTGATGTCCCATGCAGGGTGACATCCTCTCCTGGGTGACGTCCCAGCTGCAGCAATGACCTGTTCCCAGTGACATCCCCATCCAGGGTGACATCCCCATCCAGGGTGAGGTCCTGTGCAAGGTGGCAGCCCAGCCCAGGGTGACATCTCCATCCAGGCTGATGTCCCCAGCCAGGGTGACATCCTGTCCTGGGCAACATCCCAGCTGGGGTGACGTCTCCATCCAGGGTGAGGTCCCATGCAGGGTGGCATCCTGTCCAGGGTGACGTCCCAGCTAGGGTGACACCCTGTCCCCAGTGACATCCCCATCCAGGATAAGGTCCCATGCAGGGTGGCATCCTGTCCAGGGTGACATCCCAACTAGGGTGACACCCTGTCCCCAGTGACATCCCCATCCAAGGTGACATCCTGTCCTGGGTGACATCCCAACTGGGGTGATGACCTGTCCCCAGTGACATTCCCATCCCGTCCTGTGCAAGGCAGCAGCCCAGTCCAGGGTGACATCCCCATCCTGGACGTCCCCATCCAGGGTGACATCCTGTCCGAGGTTAAGGTCCTGTTGACCTGTCCCCAGTGACATCCCCAGGCAGGGTGATGTCCCCGTCCAGGATGACATCCCCGTGCAGGGTAACCCTCCAGGCTAGGGTGACATCCCCATCCAGGGTGACAGCCTGTCCCCAGCGACATCCCCATCCAGGGTGATGACCTGAGGTGACATCCCGGTCTAGGGTGATGTCCTGTGTAAGGTGACATCCCAGTCCAGGTTGATGTCCCCATCCGGGGTGACATCCCAACCGGGTTGACATCCCCATCGGGGGTAACCGTGCAGTCCAGGGTGACGTCACTCTCCAGGTGACATCCTGTCTGAGGTCACGCCCCCACCCAGGGTGACATCCCAACCAGGGTGATGTCCCCGTCGGGGGTAACCGCGCAGGCCAGGGTGATGTCACTCTCCAGGTGACGTCCTGTCTGAGGTCACGCCCCCCACCCGGGGTGACGTCCCCCGCCCGGGTGATGACGTCCCCCGCCCGGGTGACGTGGTGCGCGCGCACGCGCGTGCCCGCTCGGCGCCCTGTGTGCGCGCACACGCGCGTGGCAGTCTCTGCGCATGCGCACCCGCCCGCGGGGCCGCACCCGCCCCCTCCCAGAGGAGGGGCGTGGTCCCGAGCAGCCCCGCCCCGCGCCCGCCCCGGCACAGGCCGAGCAGCGGGTCTAAGTCCCGCCCCGAGCCTAAACCCCGCCTCCCCCGTGCGTGGCCCCGCCTCTCCCTTGCGTGGCCCCGCCCCGCGCGCCATGCGGACAGGCCCC
>NW_020448235.1:3479-4652 GCF_003343035.1 Apteryx rowi
GTGGTGTCCCCACGTGTATTGGTGCCGTGGTGGCACCTGGGTCGTGGTGGAAGCTGCCACCGTGGTGTCCTAGCTATGGTGGAAGCTGCCACCGCAATGTCTCCAGGTGTGTTGGTGTCGTGGTGGCACCTGGGTCGTGGTGGAAGCTGCCACCATGGTGTCCCCAGGTGTGTTGGTGTCGTGGTGGTACCTGGGTCGTGGTGGAAGCTGCCACCATGGTGTCCCCAGGTGTGTTGGTGTCGTGGTGGCACCTGGGTCATGGTGGAAGCTGCCACCGTGGTGTCCCCAGGTGTGCCAGTCCCATGGCGACCTAGCTGTGCTGGTGGTCCCTTGCCATGGTGGCACCTGGGCCGTGTTGGTCCCTGCCACCGCAGTGTCCTAACTGTGCTGGTTGCTGCCACGGTGGCACCTGAGCCACGTTCGTCCCTGCCACCTTGGTGTCCCAGCTGTGCTGGTCCCATGGTGACCGAGTCATGTTGTTCCCTGCCATGGTGGCACCTGAGCCGTGCAGGTCCCTGCCACCTCGGTGTCCCCAGCTGTGCTGGTCCCACGGCGGCACCTGTGCTGGTCACAGCCACTGCGGTGTCCCAGCCGTGCCGGTTCCCCGTCCCCACGGTGTCCCCRTGCCCGGGCCATGCTGGTCCCCATCGCTGTGACGCCCGAGCCGCGCGGGCCGCGTCGCCTCCGCGCGTGTCCCGGCGTGCCGTGACCCCCGTGTCCCCGTGTCCCCGCAGAGCCTGCTGGTGCTGCTGGACCTGCTGGGCGCCCCCGAGCCCACCATCTACAGCCACTTTGCCCGCACCCACGCCTGGTTCCTGCAGCTCGTCGCCATCGGTACCCGGGGACGGGGACAGGGACGGGGGGACGGGGACGGGACACGGACAGGGACAAGGGGGAAGAGACAGCACAAGGACAAGGGATGGCACAGGGACAAGGGGGAACAGGGAAGAAGACCAGGGAGGGGATGAGGATGGGGATGAGATGGGGACAGGGAACACAGGGCTGGGGACAAGGGGGACAGGGATAAGGACCAGGGAGGGGACGGGATGTGGATGGGATGTGGACAGGGGACACAGGGACAGGGGATGGCACAAGGACGGGGACAAGGGGGACAGGCACAAGGACCAGGGAGGGGACGGGATGGGGACAAGGGGGACGGGGAAGGGACGGGGA
>NW_020448235.1:6726-8145 GCF_003343035.1 Apteryx rowi
GACACCTGGGCCCCCCCCCCGGACGCCTGGGTCCTTTCCCGGACGCCTGGGCCCCCACCTTGGCGAAGTCCTCGAAGCAGAGGGTGCCGCGGCCGCTCCGATCGGCCTCGCGCAGCGCCCGGGCGGCGACAGCTGCCAGCGCCTCGTCCGGCACCTCCAGCCCCACCATGAGCCGCAGCACCTGTGCGGGGTGGGGGGACACGGGGGGGGACATGGGGGGACCTTGCACATGGCACACGCGTGTGTCCCCCCCCTCCCGGCCACGTGGCAGGCACGTTACCTGCAGCAGCTCGCGGTAGGAGATCTGCCCGTCCCCGTCCAGGTCGTAGAGCTCGAAGACGACTGTGGGATCACGTTAGTGCCAGTGTGGGGGGACACGAGGCACTGGGACACGTGTGCATGCACAAGGACACATGTGCACATGCGTGAGGACATGCAGGGACGTGGAAGGACACGTGGGGGACGCACGATGCAGGGGGACATCCGGGTGCACAGGGATATGGGCCACGGTGCACCAGGACACGTGTGCATGCATGAGGACATGATGCATAAAGACATGCGTGCACGTACACAAGGACACATGGGGACACAAGGGGGTGCATGTGGGCATGGGACACACAATGCACGAGGACACGTGATGCACAAGGAYACATGATTCACGAGGACATGGCACACGAGGACACATGCACATGCATGGGGACACGGAAGGACACATGATGCAAAGGGACACAAGGGGGTGCATGCGGGCATGGGACACAAGATGCACCAGGACATGTGTGTGCACGAGGAAACGATGCACAAGGACACATGATGCACGAGGACATGATGCATGAGAACATGATGCATGAGGACACATGATGCACAAGGACACATGATGCACGAGGACATGACACACGACACGATGCACAAGGACACGTGATGCACAAGGACACATGAGGACACATGATGCATGAGGACACGATGCACAAGGACGTGATGCATGAGGACATGACGCATGAGAACATGATGCACAAGGACACGATGCACAAGGACACCATGCACGAGGACGCGATGCACGAGGACATGATGCACAAGGACACATGATGCACAAGGACACGCGATGCACAAGGACATGATGCACAAGGACACCATGCACGAGGACACATGATGCACGAGGACACGTGATGCACGAGGACACGTGATGCACGAGGCCGCCATGCACAAGGACACACGCCGCACGAGGACACATGATGCATGAGAACATGACACATGAGGACACGCCGCACGAGGACGCGCCACCGCCCGGGGCCACTCACAGCGCAGCTTGCTGCCGGGGCTGCTGGGCCCCCCCGGCTCGCACGGGGCCCCCTCGGCCGGCCGGAAGTGGGCGAGGACTCGCGCGAAGGTCGGGAAATCGGCCCGCTGCGCCCTGCGGAGGGG
>NW_020448235.1:10160-12052 GCF_003343035.1 Apteryx rowi
GGGGCTGACGGGGGCCGGCGCGGTGCCGCCGGTGGCCCCCCCACCTCGAACTCGCAGCGGGGGCCCATGAAGCCGGGGGCGCACGCGCAGACGTGGCCCGAGAAGTGGGTGTAGCAGGTGGCGCCGTGGAGGCAGGGCCCCGAGGCGCAGGCGTCGGCCCGCAGGCGGCAGTCGGCCCCGCCGTAGCCCAGGGTGCAGGAGCAGCTGTAGCTGTTGGCCCCGTCCACGCAGGTGCCCCCGTTGGCGCAGGGGTTGGGGCTGCAGTCGTCCACGTTGTGCTCACACCGTGGCCCCGAGAAGCCCGCCCGGCACTTGCAGATCACACTCCGGCCCAGGTCCAGGCAGTGGCCGCCTGAGTGGGACGGTCTGGGTCAGCACCGGGGTCGCAGCCCCCCTGCGTGCTGGCCCCAGCCTGGGGGCCAAGCTAGTAGGGACATTATGATGGAGGGTGGGCAGCTATTAGGGATATTATAACAGAGCGTGGGCAGCTATTTGGGACATTACGGCTCATGGTGAGCAGCTAGTAAGGATATTATGACCAAGGGTGAGCAGCTATTAGGGACATTATGATAGAGTGTGGGCAGCTATTAGGGACATTACAGTTCAGAGTTGCAGCTATTAGGGACATTACAATGGCAGCTGCACAGCTATTAGGGACATTACAACAGACGGTGGGCAGCTATTAAAGACATTATGGTCAAGGATGGGCATTGTTATGGACAACTGAGAATGGGTGCTGTCAGGGACATTATGGCCCGGTTTGGGCACCTATTAGAGACATTATGGCTCATGGTGGCAGGTATTAGTACCATTATGGCTCATGGTGCAGCTGTTAGGGACAATATGGTCCGGGGTGGGCAGAATTAGGGACATTATGGCCCAGAGAGGCTGCTATTAGGAGCATTATGGCCCAGGGTGGGTGAAATTAGGGACATCATGGTCCAGCGTTGCAGCTATTAGGGGCATTATGGCCCAGGGTAATAGCTATGAGGAACATTACGGCCCAGGGTGGGCAACTATTAGGGACATTACTGCTCCCTGCCCAGCAGCGGGGTGTGTGTGTGTGTGTGTGTGTGTGTGTGTGTGTATTAGGCACATTATGGGAGCACTAAGGGCCGCTGGGACCCCATTGGGTATGGAGCCAGTGTGCTATTGGGGGCATTACAGTACCCGGCCACGGTGGGGCCCTTCTACTGCGTGTATTACAATAGCTAACTGCTGCATGGCCCCTCTACTCCACATATTACGGTGTCGCCCCCTGCATGATCCCTCTAGTGCATGTATTACTGTACACCACCTGCCTGACCCTCTAGTACATATATTACGGTAGCTAATCCCCGTGTAGTCCCTCTAGTGCGGGCATTACGGTAGYTAACCCGTGTGTAGCTCCTCTAGTTTGTGTATTACGGTATCGCCCCCGTGCGTGGCCTCACTAGTGCGGACATTACGGTATGGCCCCTCAGGTGGCGCCTCTACAGGGTGCATTACGGTACCGCCCTGCGGCCGCCGTTCCAGTCGGCGGCCCCGGTGCGGCCCCGCTACTCGGCGCATTACGGCACCGCAGGCGGGCCCGGGAGCCCCGGGGGGCGCCGCCGCCGCTCACCGTGGAGGCAGACGCGGTCGGCGCAGCGGTCGGCGCGGCGCTCGCAATTGAAGCCGCGGAAACCGGGCGGGCAGCGGCAGCTGTAACCGGCGCCGGGCGGCGGCGCGGGGGCGCAGGCGCCGCCGTTAAAGCAGGGGCCGAGGGCGCAGGGCGACAGCTCCGCTTCCGCTCCCGCCGCCAAGGCGGCTTCCGGCGCTGTGGTCGGAACTTCCGGCAGCGCCGCGACGACTTCCGGCGGCGCTCGGCCCACATCCGGCGGCGCCGTGGAGGCGACTTCCGGCAGCGCCGC
>NW_020448236.1:0-3453 GCF_003343035.1 Apteryx rowi
TCCATCCACCCCATCTCCATCCATCCATCCACCTCATCTCTATCAATCTGTGCACCCCATCTCCATCCATCCATCCACCTCATCTCTATCGATCTGTGCACCTCATCTCCATCCATCCATCTGTGCACCCCATCTCCATCCATCCATGCACCCCTTCTTCACCGATCCATGCACCCCGTCTCCATCCATCCATCCACCCCATCTCCATCCATCAATCTGTGCACCCCGTCTCCATCCATCCATCCACCTCATCTCTACCGATCTATGCACCTCATCTCCATCCATCAAGCTGTGCACCCCATCTCCATCCATCCATGCACCCCTTCTTCATCCATCCATGTACCCCATCTCCATCCATCCATGCACCCCTTCTTCATCCATCCATCCCATCTCCATCCATGCACCCCTTCTTCTTCCATCCGTGCACCCCGTCTCCATCCATCTGTATACCTCGTCTCCATCCATCCATCCACCTCATCTCTGTCGATGTGTGTACCCCCACCTCCATCCATCCAGCCGTGCACCCTGTCTCCATCCAGCCCATCTCCATCCATCTGTACACCTCGTCTCCATCCATACATCCACCTCATCTCCGTCAATCTGTGCACCCCACCTCCATCCATCCCATCTCCATCCATCTGTACACCCCATTTCCATCTGTCCCTCCATTCGCCCCCATCTCCATCCATCCCCACCCGTCTCCGCGCAGCCGTGCCTTCCAGTCTCCACCCATCCAAGCCCCCCAGCATCCCTCCCTCCAGGCATCTACACACCCTTGTCACCATCCATCCATCCATGCCGTCTGCCTCCAGCTGTCTACATGGCCCTGGCCCCATCCRTCCGTCCCCATGTGGTCTCCATCCACTCATCCATTTGCCCATCCATGTCTTCCACCCACCATGTAGCCATCTGTCCATCCACCGCTCCATTCATCCATCTACATAGGCTTATCTCCATCCATCCATCTATCCGTTCCTTTCTCCATGCACCCCTCCCTCCCTCGATCTAGGGAGCCCTATCTCCATCCCTCCACCCGTCCATGCCCTCTACTGTCCATCTAGCTATCCATCTATCCATCCTTCCATTCAACCATCTCCAACCCTCCATTCAACCATCTCCATCTCCATCCCTCCACCCAGTCACCTCCATCTCCATCCCTCTACGTCCCCCGCGCCGGCACCTACCCGGTGCGGGCAAAGTTGCCCCAGTAGCGCATGATCCTCCGGCTGAGCTGCTCCTCCTCGGCCGTGTAGTTGAGGCTGGGGTCGAGGGGCTGCCCGAAGACGAACTCGATCTCGTAGCCGTGGGGCACCCCCATCCAGGGGGGCCACAGCATGTTGGAAGCCCGGTGGTCGAAGAGGTAGGCGAAGACGGTGCCGCCCCGCTCGGCCCAGCGCAGGGCGAAGTGCATCAGGGGACAAACCACGTTGTGGTCGCCCACGATGTCGTCCAACGCCTCCCGGTTCTTCACGGGGTTGTCCTGGTCCAACCAGTCCGTGTACTGCAGCACCACGGCCTCGGCCGCCAGCTCGTTGGCGTGGGGCACCCCTAGGCGCACGCCGCCCAGGAACTCCTCCCGGCTGATGAGGCTCTCGTTGTCCTTGCCGAAACCCGGCGCCCCGTACACCAAGAAATAGGTGCCCTCGTCCTGCACGGCCCCCAGCAGCACCTGGGCTTCGGGCCGGCCCCCGGAGCTCAGCAGCGCCTCGGGGGTGTCGGCGAGGAAGTCCCCGTCCACCACGGGCACGAAGGCGAAGCGGAAGATGCCCTGGTGGGGCAGCACCGACCACTCCTTGTCGATGAGCTCCTGCGGCTCCTTGGCCCGCAGGCAACCCAGCAGCTCCGTGTCGTTGCCGCCGCCACCGCCGCCGCCGCCGCCGCCGCAGCCCACCAGCTTGGCCAGCAGCGCGGCCCGCCGGCGGCCCTCGGCGGCCCCCACCGTGGCCCAGGGCCCGTTGGGCGAGCCGCTCTGCAGCACGGCGCGGCGGAAGAGGGGCCGGCTGGCGGGCGACAGCAAGTGCATGCCCACCGAGGCGGCACCGGCGCTCTCGCCGAAGAGGGTGACGGCCCCGGCGTCGCCGCCGAAGAAGCGGATGTTGCTCTGCACCCAACGCAACGCCAACCGTTGGTCCAGGAGACCCACGTTGCCCGGAGCTTCGGGGTGACCCGGCAGCGCCAGGAAGCCGAAAGCTCCCACCCGGTAGTTCATGGAGACCAACACCACCTTCTCGGCGTGGGCCAGGTAGCGCCCGTCGTAGACGTCCAGCGAGGCGGCGCCGCTGTAGAAGCCGCCACCGTAGATCCACACCAGCACCGAGGCGTTGCGGGGCCGGGGCGAGGGCACCCAGACGTTGAGGTAGAGGCAATCCTCGCTCATCTCCCGGTTGGGGTTCCACATCTCGGAGCCGCCGAAGCCCGGGTACATGGTGTCCACGTACTGGTAGCAAGCGTGGCGGTACGCCGAGGCGTCCAGCACCCCGCTCCAAGGCCKCGGCGCCCGGGGCCGTTGGAAACGCAGGCGTCCCAAGGGCGGCTCRGCGTAAGGGATGCCCAAGAAGGCGGTGACGTGGCCGGAACCCACCGGCACCCTCACGCCCCGCACCGGACCCGCTTCGGTCTGCGCCACCAGCTCCTCGGCGTCCGCCGGCGCCCGGCTCAGCAGCAGCAGCAGCAGCAGCAGCAGGGTCAGCGCCCCGGCCGCCCGGCCCCACGCCGACGGCTGCATGGCGCCCGAGCCTGCGGAGAGAGGGGGCGTTAGCGGGGAGGAGGGGGAGACGCAATGGGACCTCCCCACCCCGATCTGGGTGCTGTCATCCCATCAACRGGGGACCTGATGCAGTGGGATCCCCGCCTGAGTGCTCTCATCCCATCACTGGAGGACCTGATGCAACGGGACCACCCTCTGGGTGCTCTTGTCCCATCGACGGGGGGACCTGATGTGATGGGACCACCATCTGGGTGCTCTCGTCCCATCACTGGAGGACCTGATGCAACGGGACCACCCTCTGGGTGCTCTTGTCCCATCAATGGGGGGACCTGATGTGATGGGGCCACCATCTGGGTGCTATGGTCCCATCAGTGGGGTGACCCAACACACTGGGACCCCCACATGGGTGCTCTCGTCCCATCACTGGAGGACCTGATGCAACTGAGCCACCATCTGGGTGCTACCGTCCCATCAACGGGGGTCCCAATGCAACGGGACCACCACCTGGGTGCTATGGTCCCATCAATGGGGTGACCCGATGCACCGGGACCCCCATCCAGGTGCCATCATCCCATCAGTGGGGCGACCCAATGCACCGGGACCCCCTATCTGGGTGCTCTCGTCCCATCAATGGGGCGACCCCATGCAACGGGACCACCAGCCGGGTGCAATCATCTCATCAGTGGGGGGGGTGACCCGATGCACCGGGACCCCCACCCAGGTGCCATCATCCCATCAATGGGGCG
>NW_020448236.1:6752-8015 GCF_003343035.1 Apteryx rowi
GGAGTGATAGAGGGGTGGATAGAAGGAGAGATGGAAAGAAGGAGGGATGGAGGGACAGATAGAAGGAGAGATGGAGGGATGGATAGAAGGAGGGATGGAGGGATGGATAGAAGGAGGGATGGAGGGATGGAGAGAGCAAGGGAGGGATGCAGAGCAGGACGGAAAGCGGGAGGAAGGGATGGAGGAACAGAGAGACGAGTGGGGGGGGGGAAGGAAGAAGGGAGCAGTGGCCGGGATGGGTGCAAGGAG
Source organism: Apteryx rowi (assembly GCF_003343035.1). NCBI lineage: Eukaryota > Metazoa > Chordata > Aves > Apterygiformes > Apterygidae > Apteryx > Apteryx rowi. Next base: position 7,002 of record NW_020448236.1, read on the forward strand.
GGATGGGGGGAAGGAGAGAGGGAGGGCTGGAAGGAGGGACGGAGAGAGGGGCGAGGAAGAGGGGATGGGGCGGAGGGGTGCGGAGCGGAGAGGATGGAGGGACGGGAGCTAAGGCGGAGGGGGGAGAAGGAGGACGGAGGGATGGAGACAGAGGGATGGAGGGATGAGGGATAGAAGGATGGAGGAGGAAGGGATGGAGGAAGGTGGGATGGAGGAAGGTGGGATGGAGGAAGGTGGGATGACAGATGGAGGGATGAAGGAAAGAGGGATGGAGGAGGGAGGAATGAGGGATGAGGGATGGAGGGAAGGAGGGATGGAGGAAGGAGGGATGGAGGAAGGAGGGATGAAGGATGGAGGGAAGGAGGGATGGAGGGACGGAGGGATGGAGGGACGGAGGGATGAGGGATGGAGGAAGGAGCCGGAGCCCCGCTCTTGCCTCTCTCCTCCGCGGCTCTGCCTCGGCGTCTGGAAAACACCGGGGGGTCACATGGAGCCGCCCCTCCCCCTGCTGCAGAGCCGCCCCTCCCCCGGCCCCACGGGGGGGGGGGGTGGGGAGGGGGGAAGGGGCCCAGGCGTCCGGGACACTGCGGCCTTGGGGGGGGGGCACGAGACCCCCCCTCCTCCCGGGTGGGTGCAGCGGCCGCCGGTTGTGTGTGAACCCCACGGCGCTGCCCCACGGCGGGGCCCTGCGCTGCCCCACTGCAGCCCCACGGCGCTGCCCCACGGTGGGGCCCTGCACTGCCCCACTGCAGCCCCACGGCGCTGCCCCACTGCAGCGGCACTGCATGGCTCCACTGCAGCCCCACAGCGGCCCCACTGCGGCCCCGCTGCAGCCTCACTGCGTTGCCCCAGTGCAACCCCACGGCGGCCTCATTGCAGCCCCACGGCGGCCCCACTGCAACCTCGGTGCCCTGCCCCATTGCAGCCCCACTATGGCCCCATTGCAGCCCCACTGCAACCTCACTGCATCGCCCCGTTGCACTGCCCCACTGCATAGCCCCACTGCAGCCCCCC
>NW_020448236.1:10945-12315 GCF_003343035.1 Apteryx rowi
CCCCTAACTTGCCCCTGCACCCCCCCAACCTACCCTATGTGCCCCCAACTTGCCCCTGCACCCTCTAATCTGCTGCGCGYCTTGCCGTGACCGTGCCGTGCACGCGCTGCATGGTGGCCTTGGCTCCGTGTGTGAGGGGACGCCCGTGTCCCTGCCGTGCACGGTGACAGCCCTGTCCCTGTGCCACCACCGCGCACGGTGACTGCCCTGTTCCGTGCCACCACTGCGCACGGTGACAGCCCCGTCCCCAGGTCCCTGTGTCCCCGCCATGCACTAAGCACTGTGACATCCCCATGACCCCCCAGCCCCACCGTGTCCCGTGGCATCCCCATGTCCCCATGTGTCCCCATGGAGCACCGTGACATCCCCATGTCTCCTGACCCCACGTCCCTATTGAGCACCATGACACCTCCATGTCTCCTGTCTGCATGGCCCTGCCATGTCCCGGGACCATCCCCCTGTCCCCATGTGTCCCCACAGAGCACCGTGACATCCCCCTGTCCCCGTGTGTCCCCATGGAGCACCGTGACATCCCCATGTCTCCTGTCCACATGGCCCTGCTGGGCCCCAGGACCATCCCCATTGCCCTATGTGTCCCCACGGAGCACCGTGACATCCCCACATCTCCTAACCCCATGTCCCCACTGAGCACCGTGACAGCCCCATGTCTCCTGTCCCCATGGCCCTGCTGTGCCCTGGGACCATCCTCACGTCCCCATGTGTCCCCACGGAGCACTGTGACATCCCCATGTCTTCCATCCCCATGGCCCTGCTGTGCACCGTGACATCCCCATGACCCCCACATCCCCACTGTGTCCTGTGACATCCCCCTGTCCCCATGTGTCCCCATGGAGCACCGTGACATCCCCATGTCTCCTGATCCCATGTCCCCACTGAACACTGTGACAGCCCCATGTCTCCTGTCCCCATGGCCCTGCTGTGCCCTGGGACCATCCTCACGTCCCCATGTGTCCCCACGGAGCACCGTGACATCCCCATGTCTTCCATCCCCATGGCCCTGCTGTGCACCGTGACATCCCCATGACCCCCACATCCCCACCGTGTCCTGTGACATGCCCCTGTCCCCATGTGTCCCCATGGAGCACCGTGACATCCCCATGTCTCCTGATCCCATGTCCCCACTGAGCACCGTGACAGCCCCACGTCTCCTGTCCCCATGGCCCTGCTGTGCCCTGGGACCATCCCCCTGTCCCCATGTCGTGACAGCCCCACATCACCTGTCCCCACGCCCCTGCCGTGCACTGTAACATCGACACATGCCCCGTCCCCGTCACGGACTGTGACATCCCCGCCCGTACCCCGTAACATCCCCACGTTCCCGCAGTGTACCGTGACCGCCCCGTCCCTAC
>NW_020448237.1:0-7207 GCF_003343035.1 Apteryx rowi
GGACCGCAGCGTTGCTATTTCAGGTGGGAGCCTGAGCTCAGAGGCACGTCACAAGCGTGAGTGGAAAGYATTGGCAGGTGCTAGTGTGCAGGGAGGGGAAATGAGACCAGCCTCCCACATCAAACAGGGTCTTCACTGGGACCAAAGCCTTTCAGCCTCAGCCAGGCATGCACAAAGGCCTGCAGCACGCTTCTGCAAGCCCAAAGACGCCTCCCAGTGAAAGAGAATTTGGCACTTGGCTCTCCCAGAYGGTSTTCTGTATCTCACAAACCACATCTTCATGCTKTAGTGTGTAAAAGCCCCAGAAAGCTTAGCACAGGCTCCCCAGCTATCCGGAAGCTTTGAGGAAGATGCCTGTGCCGTTCAGCAGGGCTGGTGCAAAGCTTGCATCCTCCTGGTGGAAGATGCCCCRTCCCATGAAGGATGCGTGGGGCAGTGCAGCCTCATGCCAAACCCGGTGAGGAAATAAGGAAATCCAAAGCCTCTTTAACCTCTGCAGGGCTCTAAAGCCTTAGGGAGCACGAAGGAGGGCAGCATGCTCTTGGACTGCCTTGCACACTTGAGCATGGCAAAWACACCCAGTGCCAGGCTACAATGCTCTCAGTCGGTCCGCACCTCTGGGGCTGGAGGAGAGGCATGGCGAGGGCGGGACACTTGAAATCTTGCTTAGAAGAGCACAGCATGAAACACTAGGAAACACAAGGGGAAGCCACAGGCACAAACAAAATGCCGCAGCGTACAAGAGAGGCACTCTGTCCACCCAGGAGAAACGGATGTGCACACGCAGAAAAGCTCACCAGCACTGCCCCAGGACAGACCATGTACTGCAACGGCCATAGCCAGAAGAGCACAGACATGAAACCAAACCCATCCTCAAAGCACAGAGGCCAGAGGGGTCGCAGGCAACCCAGGCAGCCTGCAAGGCTTTGCAAGAAGCAACTGCCATGCTCGTTTATGGGAGCTCACCAAACTTGCGCACAGAACAGCAGGGCTGGTGCAAAGAGTGCAAAAACCCGATGCATCAGGCATGAGCTTGGGATTGCTCTTTGTGTGCTCTTTGTCACTGTCCTCAGAGGAACAGGCCAAAAATATTGGGCTTAGCGTGTAGGAGAGTGCAACAGGCAGGGAGGGGTGGCCAACACACCCACTATCATGCATTTGTGTTCATCAGCGGGAGCTTTTCACAGCAGATTGTGCTAAATTTCTGAGAGTCCTGCAAGACCTGAAGTCACAGCGAGGTTTTCTGASCAAGGACCTTGGAGGTTTGTCAGGCATTTAAGATTTTGGTCTTTGCAATCCACCCAGTCATTTGTCAGTGCCCTCACCCATGGAAAGCATCTCCCCCACTCCTTCACTGTGATTTAAGGCAGGCATTTTTGCTTGAAGCTTTTTCACTCTATCATCCCTGTGTTTACCTCTGACCACAAAGGGACACAGTGTGACATAGGCATAGATGGGGCATTCCATGCAGGGTCCTCAGGACTGAGCCCTTATTAAGACAAAGAATGATCTGGCCATCACTATTCAACAGAAATCGCTTGAAAACCAATGCATTTAGAATACAAATTATTAAAGGAGGCTTTCAGTCTAGCAGCATGGATGCAGGAGCTCATTTTATTCGTTTTGGTTTGCCAACATTTTTCACAATCCACAAGGGGGAGAAGGGAAAATACATCATGGGCACCATTTTTGGAAAGTATGTTCATCCAGCTGTGGGTGCAGAGAGGCCTCTCAAAGGAGGATACCGTGCCTTTTTGGAGACAGATGCTTGGCAAAGGTTATTGCAGAGAGAGGCAAAGGCAAAGCACGCACTGAACCCCTCATCTGGTAAGATCCTGGCTCTTGGGCTGCCAAGAGCATGGCCCTGACCTCGTGCAATGCTGCAAGAGATGCTTTTCTTTTCTCTGCATGCCCTGACAGTGGGCACCCACCTTCCCTGGCATCCGCGCACACTATGCCTGGCATGGCAGGGCRTTGGGGATGGGCCAGCACTGCTTCATGCCAGCCCTCACATCTGTGACCTCCTGGCTCTCACTGAGCCCTGTCACAGCTGTGCGGTGCAGCTCACCATCACCGAAGTCACGGGTCAGCTGGGCAGTGAAGGGGACGCGGGCGATCACACGGCGGCCCTCCAAGGCCACAGTGCATGCCATCTTGGGCAGCACCTCCACCTCCGCTGTGTGGTTGTGGACAAAGTACCTGCTTGTGCTGGCTCCCCCGATCCAAGCGATATCGATGCAGGTGGAAACCTCCCACTCTGTCCCCTTGAATGCCAGGACACCAGCACGCAGCATGCCCCGCACATCAGCTAAAAGCACCTGGTCAGCCTTCCAGTCATGCTCCGTCTCAGCTGCCCCTTCAAGGGTAATGCTTTTCTTCACCCTTTGGCAGCCATCATTACTCACGGTGGCTGTCGTCARGGTTATGTCTTCCTGACTTCCTGCTGCTCCACTCATGTTGTAGCGGACGTCAGAGATGGTTATGTCCGCAGGGCCTTTCTTCACGGTCAGGACCTGGTACCACTTGTACCACACCTCCTCGCCATCAATGACAACGAAGAAAGCTCTGTGTGTCTTCGGGATTTTCCCCAAGCCGTACTGGTTCCTGCCAACAAAGACGTCCACCTTGGGGCAGCCCTCCACGGCATTTTCAGGAATGGCACCAAAGGAGGCGTCCACCCACTTCAGTGCCTCAAAGTTACCTTCATTCACCAGCAGCTTAAATGTGGAGACTCTGTGCTCCCATCCTCCATATGGGAAAAAGCAGAATTCACCCCGGCTGGGGACATACACTCCAGTGTTGCATTCGCGCTCTGGTGTCGAGCAGATGTACTCCAGCCTTTTGGCGTAATCATTCCAGTTGGACACRGCGTAGGCAGGCAGTCTTCCTTCAAAAACCACCCACTTCAGATATGCAGAAGGCTGGTTTTGGCGTTTTCTCCGGGGAGCATGGCTGCCAGCTTGGCTCAGGCCTGCGGCTGCAAGAAAGGGGAGTTTTGTAAGCACAAGAAGACTCAACCACGGTTTCCTCGCCCTCTCTCCAGATGCCAAACTGCTGGAGCAGTCTTGCTGAGCATGCAGTATTTTGCAGGATGTGCAGCTGCACAGAAACCCTTGCCTGGGAAGCTGCTGGCCAATGTCCAGAGCTGAGTTTGCACTAGCATAGATTGCAAAGCARAAATGGAGACCTCTGACAACTCTTCTCTCTTTTGAGGGCATTATGCCGAGATAGGGATTTCTGCTAAAATCAGAAAAGCAGGTAGGAAAAGGAGTKGTCTTCCTTTCCTTAAATCACCTTATGCTGTGTCTTTAATATACTMAAGGGAAGCTCTGAGAGCATGGATGAAATAAGAACTTACCTGGGAGAGAGAAGGGTTTCCTTCCCATCATTTTCATCAGGGCTAGGGGGCCATCACCAGCTCCATTGGCCCAGATCCCTCCCTGGCTGAGGAAGAGGAGGGCAGCACCAAGACAAAGCTGCGTGTGAAACCAAAGGACGTTATCCAGGTCTGAGCCTTGCTCTGTCTCTGATGGAAATACTGACTTGGAAAAAGGAAGAAGCTCTTCCCCATCGGCAGACTCCACAAGGTGTGAGTCTTTCCCATTGCTCTAAGTGCAAATTATTTTGCAAAACCTGGTGTTCTAGCCAGGACAGCAGTCTAGGAGAGATGYTAACTGAGAAGGGAGGAGGTTCAGTTCATGAACCACACTGAAGGAACAACAGAATATAAAGATGAACTATTTCCTCAGAAAAACACGCTTCTATGGATAGAGAGTATGGAAGAAGGGAAATTTCCTTGTCAGTTTGGTTCACAGGCAATTTTCTGGGAGAGATCCCAGAAGAAAAAACATCTTTAGGGATGGTCTCCCTCTGAACACCATCTCTCCATTTCTGGACACAACGGCAATCCCCTTTCCAGGACAGTCGCGTCTGGATGCAGACACAGCCTTTTCCTCTGACTCCGGGGTGAAATCCCTCCTGGCCATATTTACACATATGTCTAATTTTTAACTTGCCGGGGGGAGGCTACAAAGAGAGAAAGGCCAGTATGAGAAACGAAAATGAATGCAATATGGCATTACATGAACTTTTATTATATGAGGTATTAATAACCTCATTTTCAAYTGAGTAAATTATTTTTGGTGCTACCACACCCCTGGATTAGCACATATGAAAATGAAGAAGTGTGTGAAACCATATTAGAAAAAAGCCCTTTTTGGTGTGTGGGGGGGAGATTTTAGCTCTTCTGACAATCARGAAGACTAGGGAAGTACCAACAAAAAAGCATAAGACCAACCAAACCGTGAAAAGGGCCTAGCAACACAGTCTTTTATCATTTTTTCCCCTCCCAAGGTGGCTAAAAATCCCACCCAAAACTAGGTCTGGGTGGCTCAGACCCAGGAATTGCAGCACAGAGGTTTGCCAGCTTGCACCCCGCCCGTGCCCTACCACTCTGGGAACCCCTGTACCTTGAGGGTCAGCATCCTGCTGTTCCCTTTCCCACGCCGGCACAGCACAGGAGACCTCAGGCTGCTTCGATTTGTGCCGGTCGCGAAGAGCTGCGTCCTCCTCCCAGCTCTGTAATTGCACACCGGGATGCTGGTGCTGAGCAAGCAGCTGCTGTGCAGGAATCGGGGTCAGGGAGCGCACGGCCAGGGGAGGGGGATAGATCTACCCCCATGGCTCAAACCAGGCTAACTCCTTCTTGTTGCGGGACAAGAGCTCAGACACCATTGCATATCTGTTACTTCAAGCAGTGAATGCCCAGCTCCATGTTTGGGGGCTAAAAGCAACCAATTCCAGTTCTGCTGGATGCTTTGTAGGTCAGGTGCTCACTTAATGCAGGTCTGTGGGTCCAAAGGAGTGTTTGCCCACATTTATCTGCTCCAGGAAGAGACTTCAGGCTCCCTAAACCGCCTCTGCTCCCCGCTTTTAACTCTCATGAGAGATATATCCCCTTTTTTTGGCTTCTCGGGTCCTTTCTGCCTCACTTGTAGACCTCAACTTTCCTTTCTGTTTCAGCGCCCTGCAGTTGTGCTTGCAGAGGGATGAGTAAGCATGAGCTTGCACTGGGAAAAAACAAAAGGCCAAACTCTGCATGGGAAGAAAAGGGCAAACAAACAGAAAAGGGATTGTCTAGTATCAAAACTGAAGAAGATTCACACTGTGCAGGTGAGGATACCACAACAGCCAAAATGCCACTACAGCAGTCATAAGCATGTCAAGACAGTCCCATACACTTGTCCATCCACAGTCCGGCTGTCCTGAAGTGCCCAGCTATTCTCCCCAGTCCTTATCCACTTCCCTGACTTTTTACAGTGTCTGAGCCAAAAAGCAACCCCAGTAAGAAGCAGGACTTTTAGTTTYCCTGCATGGATTTTCAGCGTAAATGCAACAGTTCCTGCCTTTGCTCTGCTCTCCAGCAAGTTCAAGGGACATTGCGTATTGAGTTTATTTTTCCTGCTTCAGAAAATCCAATTTGCTCTCCAGTCCCTCCACTACAGGGTCAGGCCAGGTACTCCTTCCCCATAGGAGCATCTGTGCAGGTGAGAGAGACAGTCAAGACATAGCCTTGGGACAAACTCTTTCTATTTCCAAAAAACTGCAAAGTCCACATGCAGTGCAAAATAATTCTTCCAAGCACATTAGTAAAATAAAACCTCCTACGAGACTGTGACACCTTGTTTTGATGAAAGAGAAATGTCTCATTTCTAAGTTAACTTAGCTTTTTATTTTAAATTTACTTCACATTTTCTTGCATGCTTGTTAAAAGAAGAGCAAGGTGAGTATATTGCATTTAATTTTCACACTGCTGTCCACACCAGTCCTGGTTCCTTTTTCTACTATATTGGTCAGAGCAGGCTGAACTTCCCTCCAATGGCTCTTTGCTCTTTGCAGTGCTGTACTTGTGGTGCATGGTCTGTGTGCAGAATAAAGAATAATTTACCCCAGGCTCATGAAATTTCCAAGGGATAGCTCTATTTCAGGTGTGATCACACATCCCCCAGCAAGTCCTTGCCATTTCTGCTCCTCCCTGCACGTGGCAAAAGCCAAAGGGTTTGAAGCCAAAGGAAAGCAAGAAATGCACGCCTGAGGGTCTCAGACACTTGAAGCAGCTCCAGTCCCATCCAAGGAGAGGAAAGGGCTGGAGGCAAGGCACAGGGAGGAAAGGGAAGGTGGAAAGCCCATGAACTGAAACCCTYGCGGAGCAGGAGAGAGAAGTGAAGTGGAAATGTGGCTCTTGGAGAGGAGCTTGTGGCACCCCGTCCAGCTCTGCCTGCCGCGTCCTGCWYGCRGGAGACATATTGGGCTGAAATTTCAGATGGGGCCAAGCGGAGTGGGCCAAAAATTTCCTGCAGAGGAAACATCCAGGGCAGATGTCCTCAAAACAAGGGCAAAGGGAGGTCACCAAGGATCCTGCTACATAACGAGGGTTTCCATAAGCATGGGGACAGGAAGACAGAGCATGCACAAGTATGTGCACATGCGTGTGTGGAACTGGGCATCCTCTGCTGGCTGGAKGACAGCTGGTGTCTGCTGTCTCTGGGAGGAACCCAGGTGTCCCAGCTCGGCCCCTCAGCACATCTCTGGCCGCAGCTGGACGCCAGCGTCCCTGGTGGGATGGGTGTGCCTTCCCAGTTTTGGTGATCGATGGGGAATTTGAGGATGGCTATGGGTGCTGCTGGGAGGTCATCTGGGTATTGTGGGTTGGTGGGAGTTGTTGAGGGGTTTCTGGTGGTCGCTGTGCCTCCGTGGAGGTCCCTGGGCTTAGTGTTGTGGTGCTTGGGGCTCCCTGTGGTGTTCGGGGGGAGTTTGGTCTTCCCTGGGAGTCAAGCAAGGTGCCTAGAGGCAGGGTTAGGGGACCTTGGGGCTGTCTGGGTCACGCTGGGGGTGTTTGGGGCTCCCCAGAGGGTATTGGGGGACTCCCTGTCAGTTTTGCAGAGTTTGGTGGCTAAGTGTGGGGAGCAGTGAGGGTGTTTGTGAGCCTGAGGGGTTTTCTCAGGTGCCATGGGGTGACGGGGGGTTCCTGGGGCTGTGTGGGGTCCCACAGGGTCTCTGGCCCCAAACACCCACGGACCCTTCATGCCAGCCCTTGCCCCCGCCCCTGCCCCCTGCCCCCAGCCCTCTCACTGCCCCTCAGCAGCTACATGGTGCCGACCACATGGCGGCTGTGGCCTGGGCTGGGCCGTCCCCATGGTGACGGGGG
>NW_020448237.1:7931-8989 GCF_003343035.1 Apteryx rowi
CTTTGTTTTTATTAAGCATCCCTGGTAATATGTTAAGCAGAGTTCTCGAAGCCTTTCGAGGCGTACTATCACTCTCCATAATCTTATGTACAATATGGTTGTAAGCAATAGGCATAACATGGTCAAACTTAACACAACTATTACTGGGTGCAACATGTGATTATAGATCCCTGTTGCGGTTGGTGACCATCCCAGAAGAGTCTCCCACCAATGATATTCTCCATCCTTCTTCACTCTTTCCCAGATGTGGTGTATCTCTTCTGTATCATGATGAATGGTGATTAGAGTTTTTTGTCCATTATTTCGGATGCGTTTTAACAGTTGACACAGGTCATCATGTTGTAGTAGTTTCTTTACCAATGTAAGCTTCATTCCGATAGGGGTAGGCGATAAATCTTGACTTAAGGTATAATTAGATTGTATTAATCGATAAGACACAACAGGAGCTGAATAATTAAAGTCACAGCCCATAACTTTAGAAAAAATACAAACACAAATATTTGAATGATTTCTTGTGTCTACAGTAATGTTATCTACGAATATAAGATTACAGAGGGTTCTCATACAAACACATCCTTTTCCAAGATATACAAGTACAGTTTCAGGGGTTTCATCAGGGTGTATTTCAAAATGACAAACATTTYGTTCAGTATCAAGACAAATGTCTTGAGCTTTGACAGTGTTTCTCTCACAAATAAATATATATATAATTTTAAGATTTTCAAACCTTTTTGCATCCCTAGAACATACTGGGTTAGCTGTTCATCTCCGTCCAACAGGCTGGTCGTAGCTGGCATATAAGTTCCTGTAGCCAATTGATGCCCAAATAAGACTTCTGCTGGGGAGAATCCTACTGGTTGTATAGGGGTTGTTCTCATTTCCCACAGCACTAAGTTTAAGGCATTAGGCCATTGGAGACTTGCCTGTGTACATACCCGTGCTAACTTGTTTTTAATAGTTCTGTTCATTCTCTCAATTTGTCCTCAAGCCTGGGCATGATAAGGTGTGTACAATTCTCTATGAATTCCTAGCATTTGATATAATTTCCCTAAAACTCC
>NW_020448237.1:13549-14444 GCF_003343035.1 Apteryx rowi
CTGGGCATTGCCGCTTCCAGTGCCCTTGTTCCCCGCAAGAATGGCAATAATCATTAACTCCTAAGCGTACAATACGTTCGCTTTGGTTCCGTCCATCTCTGACCCTTGCTCGCCCCCTTCCTCTAGTTTCTTTAAACTCGTCTCTTAACACAGCCGCTAACACACTCACTTCCTCTTTCTTCTGTCGTCTCTTTTCTTTCACCTTCTCTTCATCTCGACCGTTATATACAAATGTGGCTAAGCGTACTATTTCTTCCATAGACKTCCCTGGCMAGTCAGGAACATGTTTAGAAAAATACTTTTTAATGTCAGAGGCCGTTTGATCTACAAATGTAGAAACCATTAGAGGYCTGTTAGCCTCGGCTTCTGGGCCTATCCCCCCTCCAAACATTCGGATTTGTTTAAATAGTCTGGAAAGGAAAGCTGAGGGGTGTTCCTCAGGTTGTTGCTGACACTCCCTTATTTTAGACCAATTCGCAGTCTTTTGTCCTGCCAACCGTATAGCTTCTTCTAAGCCTTGTCTGGCTAATTGCAACTGCCGGTAATCTGCCTCTACATTATGATTCCACCCGGGGTCCACAATCGGCCAGGCCGTTTGAGCAGCCAGAACACCCCCCTCTCCTGCCCAACGACGTTTTACATCCAGAATTGAGTGTTTTTCATCTGGAGTGAACAAGGCTTCAAGGAGCATTTGCACATCCCCCCAGGTAGGATCATACGCCCTCAGTAGTCCTCTTACAATTTGTAACACTTTCTCTGGATCTTCCCTAAGCCTGGGAGTTTGTTGACTCCATGCAATCAAATCTTGGGGCCCCCAGGGTCGGTAAATTCACGTTGTAGCTACCCGAGGTGCCCCGTCCGGACCTGGTGGGGGCACTCCTGGCACAGGAACGAC
>NW_020448238.1:0-1222 GCF_003343035.1 Apteryx rowi
CCGGGAGGGCCACACCCCCTGGAGGTGGGCAGGGCTGGAGGAGGAGGAGCCAAAGAGGGACACTCCCCCACACATATGGGGGGCATGGTGGGTGGGGCTAAGGTGCAAGGGGAGGGGTGGGTGGGGCTGGGAGGGCAGTGGGTGGGGCCAGGTGGGAGCAGGGCTGGGAGGGGGAGTGGGCAGGGCCAGGGAGCATGAGGGACTGTGGGTGGGGCTGTGGGTGGAGCCAGATGGAGTGGGCGGGGCCACACTGACCCCACCCCCCCCCGCAGTCCTCCGGAAGCGCCTGGCCGCCATCTTCGACGCCTGCGTCCTCTCGAAGCGCTGCCCCCCCGGCTGCCCCCACCGCCACAAGGACGTGAGCCCGGACGCCTGGGCCCGTGGGGAGGGGGGAGGGACGGGGAGGAAGGGGAGGGGGTGTCCCCCACCCGCGGCCCGGACACCTGGGCCCGCTGACACGGTGCGGTCCGGTGCCCGCAGGCGCTGTGGGTGCGGGGGCTGAACGTGGCGCTGGGGGCCCTGGCGCTCTTCCACCTGGCCTACCTGGGCGCCCTCTTCGACGTGGAGGCCGACGACGCCGTGGAGGAGCAGGTGGGCCCCCCCGCAGGGCTACGGGATGTCCTACACCGTGCGCAAGTGGTCGGAGCTGAACTGGGCCAGCCACTGGGTGACGCTGGGCTGCTGGGTCGTCGCCCGTCTCCTCCGCTGAGGACCGGGGCTGAGGCACCAACTGGGGCTGCTGGGACCAACTGGGAGCACTGGGGAGGCCCCTCCCTGCCGCTGCGGGAAAGAGCATGCAGAGATGGGGCCCCCTTTCACACCCTTCTAGGTGGTGGAGGACTGCTCCGCTCTATGGTTGTACCCCCCATGTGCCAGCCAATGAGAGGCTGCTCCTCCCCTCCCCACCATAGAGTTTCCTGTGCCCAGAAGGGCACTGTTGGGGGGGGTGGCCTCTCTAGGAGGGTGGGGAAGGACTGCCCCCACCCAACCCTGGTGCAGGAAAGTGACGTCATGTGGCCCCTCTAGGGCTGGGAGGACCTAGGCGTCGGTGCCCTGGTTTTGTACAGCTCGCGGCACATTAAAGGCCCCGGTTCGGCGCTGGGAGAGACGACGGTTCCGATTGGCTCCGCCGCGCTGGGCCCCGCCCCCCGGGCTCGGGGTGGGCCAATGGGGGCGCGGCGCGGGCGCAGCACACGGAGCCGCCGGGTGTTTGTGCCTGGCT
>NW_020448238.1:3777-4781 GCF_003343035.1 Apteryx rowi
GGGACGGGGACGTGGGGTTGGGGACGCCACCACGGGCTGAGGGACGGGGACGTGGGCACAGGGACATTGCCGCGGGGCAAGGGACGGGGCTGCAGGGACAGGGACGCAGGGACGGGGACACTGCCACGGGGTAACGGATGGGGATGTAGAGTTGGGGACACCACCGCAGGGCGATAGATGAGGACATGGTGATGGGGACGCCACCACGGGGCGAGGGATGGAGGCGTGGGGTTGGGGACACCACTGTGGCTGTGGGGACAGGGATGGATCCACCACCATGGGGACAAGGGCAGGGACATGTGGCCACCACCATAGGCTGAGGGACAGGGACATAGGCACCACTGTGGGGACAGGGGCGGGGACACAGGGACGAGGCCACCACCACAGGGACAAGGAGAGGGACAAAGCCACCGCTGTGGGGGCAGCGGCGCAGGGACAGCGAGGTGCCCACTGCCATGGGAACAGGGACCCAGATGGGGCCACCGCCGTAGGGACAGGGACGCGCCCATCGCCATGGGGACGTGGCCAGCGCCGTGGGGACCGGGGACACCCCGCGGGGCCGCGGCACGCGCACAGGGGCGGGGGCGGCACCTGGAAGGTGGCGGCGGGCAGGTTGGAGATGGCCACGTACTGCAGGTTGTTCTGGAGCGTGTAGATGATGGAGGGCACGGCCAGGCGCAGCGTGTCGCCCGGCTGCCCCAGCACCGCCGCCTGCAGCGTCGCCGCCGTCTGCCGCACGCTGCCTGCGGGCGCACGCGGGTCAGGGCGGGCGGACACGGGGACGGGGACACGCGGGGACACGCGGGGCCACTCACCGCGGTGCTGGAGCAGCAGCAGCAGGACGCAGGCGCCGCCCTTGAGCACCTCGGCCATGACGACGGCCGTGGTGGCCAGGAAGCGCTCGCCGGGCAGCGTGCGCACGTAGCGGATGCTGAGGATGAGCGAGGCGTTCTGCACCACCAGCACCGCCAGGCTGGCGTACTTCACCCGCCGCGAGGCTGCGC
>NW_020448238.1:7481-9008 GCF_003343035.1 Apteryx rowi
ACCCCCCCCCCACACCCCCTCCTTAGGAGCGGGAGAAGATCATGCCGCTGATCATGAAGGGCTTCCGGGACGCGGCGGAGGACGGCGGCACCTCGGTGACGGGCGGCCAGACGGTGGTGAACCCCTGGATCATCGTGGGCGGCGTGGCCACCGTGGTGTGCCAGCCCAACGAGTTCATCATGTGAGCGTTGGGGGGGACGGGAACACGGCGCAAGGAGGGGGGGGCTCTCCCTAACGGCGCTTCCCCCCACACACACACTTTCTCCTCCAGGCCCGACAGCGCCGTCCCCGGCGACGTGCTGGTGCTCACCAAGCCGCTGGGCACCCAGGTGGCCGTCAGCGCGCACCAGTGGCTGGACAACGTGAGTCGGGGAGGGGGGGCGGCGCCGTGGGGGGGGGACGGACAGGACACACGGCGTCACGCGGGGGACGGTGGGCGACGTCGGCCTGTCGCCCGCAGCCCGAGCGCTGGAACAAGATCAAGCTGGTGGTGTCCAAGGAGGACGTGGAGCTGGCGTACCAGGAGGCCATGTTCAGCATGGCCATGCTCAACCGCACCGGTAGGTGCCCTCAGCGGGGACGGGGGGGCCCCCGCGGCGGGCCTGATGCACACGTTCAACGCGCACGCGGCCACCGACATCACGGGCTTCGGCATCCTGGGCCACGCGCAGAACCTGGCCAAGCAGCAGCGGCACGAGGTGGCCTTCGTCATCCACAACCTGCCCGTCATCGCCAAGATGGCGGCCGTCAGCAAGGCCTGCGGCAACCGCTTCGGGCTGCTGCAGGGCACCTCGCCGGAGACGTCCGGTACGGAGACGGGAGCGCGGGGAGGGGCGGGGGGGGGGCAAGGTCCGGCCGCGCCCGGCGGAATTTGACCCCCGTCTTGCTGGCGCCGCGGGGAGGGAAGGGGGCGGATTCGGGGGCGCTGACGTTGCCGCCCCCCCTCGTTGCCGCCCCGCCGCAGGGGGGCTGCTCATCTGCCTGCCGCGCGAGCAAGCGGCCCGCTTCTGTGCCGAGATCAAGTCTCCGAAGCACGGCGAGGGCCACCAGGCCTGGATCATCGGCATCGTGGAGAAGGGGCCCCAGGGCGCCCGCATCATCGACAAGCCCCGCGTCATCGAGGTGACCCCCCGCGGCGCCCCCGCGCCCCCCCCGGACCCCGCCGCCAGCCCCGAGGCCGCCCCCTGAGGCGCCCCCCGGACGCTCTAGCCCCCCCCCACGACCAGCCGAGTTTTGTATTTATTGGGGGGGGGGGTATCAGGTTAACGAAGCCACGATTAATTTATTGCGCCGCGCTGCGCCGGGGGGGGCCCCCACCCCGTCCTCGCCTCTCCGCATGACGCCCCTCCCCGGAAACCCGGCCCGGGGCTGGGAGGGGCCGAAGACCCCCCCGAGGGGCGGGGGCAGGGGCGAGGCCCCCCCGCGCTGTGCTGCGCCGCGCTGGCGGCCCGTTCCGGGGCCGAACGGGGGCAATAAAGGAAAAGCGAGATTTGTACCAGCCCCGGGTGCCGCGGCGTGGCCGCTTCC
>NW_020448238.1:10681-11939 GCF_003343035.1 Apteryx rowi
GAGAACCACCCTGGGGACCCCAAGGGGACCAAAAATGGGACCAGGAGCCACCCTGGAGAACCCCAACAGAACCAAGAACCACCCGGGAGTCCCCCAAGGAAACCAGAAATACAGCTGGGAGCCACCCTGGGGATTGAGAACCACCCTAGGGACCCCAATGGGACCAAAAATGGGACCAGGAGCCACCCTGGAGTCCCCAAGGGGACCAGAAATGGGCCCGTGAGCCACCTTGGAGAACCCCAAGAGAACCAGGAACCACTCCCTGAAGTCCCCAAGGAGACCAGAAATGGGACCAGGAACCACCCTGGCGTCCCCAAGATCAGAAATGAGGCTAGGAGCCACCCTGGGGACCAAGAACCACTCTAGGGACCCCAAGGAGACCAAAAAATGGGACCGGGAGCCACCCTGGAGTCCCTAAAGGGACCAGAAAAAGGGCCAGGAGCCACCCTGAGAATTGAGAGCCACCCTAGGGACCCCAAAGGGACCAAAAATGGGACCGGGAGCCACCCTGGAGTCCCCAAGGGAAGCAGGAACCACCCTGAAGCCCCCAAGGAGACCAGAAACGGGGCCGGGAGCCACCCTGGAGTCCCCAAGGGAAGCAGGGACCATTCTAGAGTCCCCAAGGGGAGCAGGAGCCACCCTGGAGTCCCCAAGGGAAGCAGGAACCACCCTGAAGCCCCCAAGGAGACCAGAAACGGGGCCAGGAGCCACCCTGGGGTCCCCAAGGGTAGCAGGAGCGTCCCCGGGCCCACCTGGGCGCGCTTGCTGTCCCCGAGGCTGGCCTTGATGTGGGTGTCGTACTCCTGGAAGAGGTGGTGGTAGGCTACCTGCAGCTGCACCAGCTTGCGCCTGGGGTGGGACCAGGGACGGGTGAGACACCCGGCCACCGCGTCCCCACCGCCACCACCGCCGCGTCCCCGCTCACTTCTCCTCGGTGGCGCCCTGCCGCTCCACGCGCAGCGCGACCTCCAGGTTCTGCACCTGGAGCCGGAGCTGGTCCAGCTGCAGGCTGTGCGCGGCCGCCGCCTCCTCCAGCGCCCGGCACCGCTCCCCGGCCGCCCGCGCCCTGCCGGGGGGGAGGACACGTCCGTCAGCGCGGCGTCACCGCAGCGTTGTCACCGTCACCACGGCGTCGTCGTCGTCCCCGACCTGTGCTCCAGCTCTCCGCGCTCCCGCCGGCTGCTCTCCAGGCGGCTCTGGCTCTCCTGCAGCTCCCCCAGCAGCGAGGTCACCTGCGCCTTCACCGAGGCCTTGTCCT
>NW_020448239.1:0-843 GCF_003343035.1 Apteryx rowi
CGCCTGTATGGGGGTAATGGTCAGTCCTGCCTGGCCTCTCCCTTTGGGCTGAGACCCCAGCAGACCCTGGAGCATGGACTTCTGCTAACCCCGGGGGACAGGATCAGGGCTGAGCAGGACCTGTGGACTGGTGGGAGGCTTCAGGAGGGCTTTGGGGGACAGAGCACTGAAGGCTGTCATGGAGATCATGCCTGGAGGACACTTCCCTACCCCTGAACGCACCCTGTCCTGTGCAGTGTCGGTGCAGTGGGGTCATGGGGCCACATGAAGGGCAGCAGGGCTGGGCCAGCACAGGGACAGGAGGCAGATGGGAGCCATGACACCCCAGAAGCTCCCAACAGTCATGGAGGGGACTCACTGCTGCCAGCAGGGTCGAGGGTTTCTCAAGGGCTACAGCCACCAGCACCGCCTGCCARGACTCCCAGACCCAGCACAGATGGTCAGTGCCCAGCAATGCAGCTCATGGTGCCCCCCATCCTTTGTCACCATCCTCTCTCAGGAGCACTGCTGGGTGCATCACTCCCTGCGAGTGTGGAGAAGAGCTGCTGGAGGTCTTCTCTTCTCATGCCTGCTGCCCCAGCTCTGCCCTGGCATTGGCCCACAGGCTCTGCCCTGCGTCATGTTATGTCTCCATTAGCTCTCCTCTGAGACCATGTAGGGACCTGCAGCACCTAGCTCTGCTTGAAGATGGCCACCACAGCCTGCCTGCATGGTTCAGGAGATCCCAGCAAGGCTGTGCTTGGAGACGAGGCGGTGATTGTCCTCAGTCAAAGTTGGCGGGATGGTCTGGGTGGGGACCAAGGGGAGGAAAGGACAAGAGACAACAAGGAGAAGAGGCAGTAC
>NW_020448239.1:2891-5561 GCF_003343035.1 Apteryx rowi
TCTGGAATAGTGTGTCCCAGCGTGGGCTGCCCAGTGCTGGAGGAATGGGGAGCAACTGGAGAGGGTCCAGAAGAGTCTTCCAAGATGGGGTTGGGGGCCTGAAGGAGAGGCTGAGGGACCTGGGCTTCTTCAGCCTGGTGAAATGGAGGCAAAGGGCAGTACAGTAGCGGCCTCCGAGTGCTTGAAGAGATCATGGATCTTTTCTTGGTAGTGGGAAACAGCATGAGAAGGGGAAACCAGGCTGAAACGGGAACTCACAACTCAGTTCCAGGGCAATAAGGCAGCATACAAGAAACAGAAGGAGGGAGAGGCTGAAAAGGAGGAATTCAAAAATATTGTCCAGTAAAGATGGGATGGTGTTAGGGAAGCCAAAGCTCTCAGAGGGTACACACTGGCAGGGGACATCAAAGGCATGAAGAAGAGCTGCTACTGCTTCAGGAACAGTGAAGAATAARAGGGAAAATTTTGGCTTCTTGCTGAAGGGGGCAGAGAATCTAGTAAGGGCAGATGTAGGGAGGTCTGAGGAGCTCAGTGCCTTTTTGGCTTCTGTCTTCACCAACAAGGTCTCCTGGGCTGTTGTACCTAGAGTCAGGGCTCCAGATGAGAAAAGCAACCAGCAGGGGATGAGGGCTGAGTGAGGCATGACTTGCAAGAACTCCACCCCTACAAGTCAGTGGGATTGGAACAGTTGCACCCAAGCACACTGAGAGAGCTGGCCGCTGTCATCCTTGAGAAGTCGTGGAGATGGGGTGAGGTCCCAATAACTGCAGAAAGGCAAATGTTACATCCACTCTCAAAAAAGGCCCAGAGGGCAATCCAGGGAATGACAGACCGTTCAGCATCAATTGGCTGAGGAGTGTGTCATGGAGTGAGTCCACTCATTTCTGGGCACGTGAGGGAGAAGAAGGTGATAGGGAAGAGGCAGCATGGATTTGCCCAGGGTGAATTGTGCCTCACCGACCTGATTGCCTTCTAGAATTGCATAGCTCTATTTGTGTTTGGAGAGCAGAAAATGCCTTTCAGCTTGATTTGAGCAAGGGGTTAGACACTGTCTCCCACAATATCCTTGTGGAATACAGTTTAGAAATGTACTGCCTAGATGGGTGGACAACCAGATGACTTGATTAGTGACATGGAAGAGGCAATACTCACTATGCTTGTTGAGGACAAAAAAACTGCAGGGGTCCCCAGCCATATGGTTGAGTGCTGCCATTCAGAGAGACCTAGGCAGGCAGGAGGAATGGGCTGTCAATACCTGGAGTCCAGGGCATGAGCCACCTCCTCTGCAGCCAGACCTCTGCTAGAGGAGAGGGGCATCTCTCCTGCCACAGGCCCATTTCATGATGCCTGACAAGGGGGCTGAGGGTGACTGCCCTGCAATGTCGTTGTCTGTGAGGCGGCATGCCCACCTGGGTAAGGTGAAGGCTTTCCTAAGTCCCCCTCTGTCTCTTTCTCCTTGTCTCCTTCGGCACCAGGATCATGGTGTCACTCCTTGTTTCCCCTCCTGTCCATGCTGCTCCTCTTCTTGCTCTTGGGACAACTTCTTCGCATAGCTGCCAGATGGGATGAGAAGCGTGATGCTTTCTTGTATCTGAAAATTTCAAGCAAGGAGGAACTGATCAGGGATGGGATAGTGTCAGCCTTGTCTACCATGACCATGAAAATGTGGGTTCTCAGATCCTGAGGAGAGTGAGGAAGGACAGTAGCAGAATACGGACCCTGGACTTGAGAAGAGCTGACATTGGCCTCTTCAGGGGACTGGTGGGGGAACCCATGGGAGGCAGCTGTCAAGGGCCAGGAGCTCAGGAAAGCCATCAGGTCTTTAAGGACAGCACCTGCCAAGCACAAGGATGGGCCATCCTGATACTCAGTAAAACTAGCAGATATCTCAGGGGACCAACTTGGCTACACAGGGACCTCACACCTTAGCTCCAGGGTGAAAGGGCAGCATACAGAAGGGGCAAGAAGGGAGAGGCAAAGGAGGCATTTAGAAATATTGTCCAGGGTCATAGGCTTGGTGTTAGGGAAGAAAAAGCTCCCCAAGGATTCACACTTGCAGGGGATGACAAGCGCATGAAGATAAGCTGCTACTACTTCCGTAAGAATCAAAGAATAGAAAGGAAAAAGTGGCCTCACTGCTAAATGGGACAGGGAATCTTATAGCGGCAGATGCAGATAGGCCTGAGTAGCTCAACCCCTTGTCCACTTCATTTCCACAAGCAAGGTCTTTCGGACTGTTGTGCCTTGAGTCTGGACTCCAGAGGAGAAAAGCAGCCAACAGTGGATGAGGGTTGTGAGGGATTACTTGTGAGAACTCAAACTATACAAGTCAGTGAGGCTGGATGGGCTGCAGCCGAGGATGCTGTGAGAGCTGACTGCTGTCCCTGCAAGGCCACTTGCTATCATCTTTGAAAGATTGTGGAGATGGGATGAAGTCCCAATGACTGCAGAGAGGCAATTGTTACATCCATCTTCCAAAAAGGCCACAAGGGCAACCTGGGGAGCTGCAGGCAGTTCAGCCTCCCTTTGGTGAGKAGAGAGTCATGGAATGAATCCTCTCAGATCACATTTCTGGGCACATGAAGGAGAAGAAAGTGCGTGGGAACAGTTAACATGGATTTACCCAGGGTAAATTCTGCCTAACCAACCCGGTTGACCTCTATCATTAAA
>NW_020448239.1:6868-8675 GCF_003343035.1 Apteryx rowi
GGTGATTTGGACAACAAATACCTCATGAAGATTTACAAGAGAAGCATCAAGTCCTCTGCCTAGGTGGGAATAATCCCGTCCATGAGGAGAGGTTGAGGGACCTGGTTTTCTTTAGCAAGGAGGCAAAGGGCAGTAGAGTAGGAGCCTGTGACTGCTCGAAGGGTGATTTCAGAGATGATAGAGCTTTTCTCAGAATAGGGAAACAGTATGAGAAGGGGAAAGAGCCACAAATGCATCTTGAGAGGTTCAGACTGGACTTCAGGTCCAAAGAATGTCACTCCTGGGGCAGTGCTAAGCTGCAACAGGTCACCCAGAAAGAGTCAGTGATCAGCCCCTGGCTTGGTGTTTCAAGGAATAGCAAGGGAGAACAGGAAGACATCAGGAGAGGTGGGGAGATCGTGGGGTGAGAGCAAGGTGGGGAAGCAGCTTGGGTGTGTACAGGCTGCAAGGAAACAGGCACAGGCGTGGGAAAGCATAGGACAGCCTGTGGTGGAGAAGGCCAAGGGCACTGCCAAGGCTGAAAGATCCCAACACAGCTAGGCCTTTGTCCTTTCAGCTATGCCTGGTGTCTCTGACACCAAGGCCCCCAAGAAGATGCCATTCCTTAAAGCACTGTGGCCTTGCTGCCTCCTTGTCCCTTGGGAGCCCAGAAGGTGCATTATCATGGTCCTGCTCTTAGCATTGTGCACTGCACCTGCACACTGCCCCCAGGAAGAGCCCTGAGCAATGCGGGATGGAAAGCATCACCCTACCAAGGGGCTGGCTGTCAGGGCCTGGTCACTCTGCTTGATAACACACATCAAGGTTGACTTGGCATCAGAGGACCTTCACATTGCCTTTGCCTATCTGCAATCAGGGCCTCCAACTTTCTCCTCTAATCAGCCCTGGGGAGACTTTGTTGATAATGGCCCTCACTGGGACCTGTTAACACTACAAGAAACTTGGGATTTGCTTCTGACTTTAACTTCTTGAGAGGTTGCTTCAGCCTCCTCTCAGTATCTGAGGTTCATGGGCTCAGCACCAAATACACCGAGGGGTCTTTAAAATATAAAAATCCCTAAGGAGCCATGCCTCTTTCCATAATTTTCTTCAGCTCTTCAATTCTTGTGTCGCTAATTGGAAAGTTTCAGGAGTGTATTGAGATTAGGTAGATTTCAATGAGCACCTGAAAAAGAAAGATGTCTGCTTCTTAAGCTTTCTTTATTCTTCACTTTTCAGAAGAAGTCACACCCACATTCCCCAATTCATACTGACCCACAGTGTCTTCTAATGAAGTCTGGACATGTAGGCAAAGCAGTATTTTTGATAGGAGACCTGTATGGAGAACCTTCCTCCCCAGCTCCCCAGCCCTGTCATTTCCCTCATCAGCCACTGGGGACTTCACATCACTCCTGTGAAAATCGAACCTTTTGCCACTCAAGGCTGTAGCTGAATGTTATAGCTCATGTGCACCAATTCCCACCTGCTTTCCTTCGAGAACTAGCTGCAAGCAGACACAGAAGTGTTTGTCTTAAGAGCAAACAAACAAATTATAATTTGGAACAGTTTAATAAAAGATACAAAAAAGCACTCCTCAACTGTATGCCAAGTCCAACTGCCTCCAGTGAGGTCCACTGCCCACAAGGCATAACCTTCCTTGAAATGTTTTCCACAGATAGATTGGAAAGGATAGACAAGAAACACAACAAAGGAGCTGGCTAAAGAGACAAGGAGACTGCTGAAAGACGAGGCAAGCTTCAGACTCCCAGAAGCTCAGAGCAGCAACTGGAGAGTTGACAGGTACCTGAATGATAAAGAGCAAGGGGAA
>NW_020448239.1:10405-12152 GCF_003343035.1 Apteryx rowi
CCTACCAGAATGTCACCCACACTGGTGTGTCCTCTTATCCTTACTACAAGGTCTCAACTGGCTCATCACCTGCTCCAAGGAAAAGGCCTCTGCACTCCAGTCACCCCTTTGCACAGAGCACACCTGCACCTCCTCACCATCCCWGCCTGCYTTCCCCAGGAGCCCAGTTTCACCCTGCCACGTGAGCTGTCCCACCACGTGTGTGTAATTCCACAGGGATAGGGGAGAGGGAGGTACCAGTAAAGGGACACGACCAGGATATTGACTGTGAGGCCCAGAAGAGAAGACAACTCAGAAGAGAGGCAGGGGAGAAGAAGATAGAAGTGACAAATCTGCAGTGCTGATGGTGAGGTCACCTCTTGTACAGGAACCTCATGGGCTGGGTTCTGGTGGAAGCCATTCTGAGGACAAGAASAGAATCACACCACCACTCAACCCACCACCAGAGATGATATACGGGTGGGAGGATGGGGAGAGGCAGGCAAAGGGGACATGGCTGCAGTGYTGATTGTGAGGTCWCYTCCACTGCAGCTGCCTGATTGGCCCTCAGCAGATGTGCTGGCCAGCAGGCTTTGGGATGTCACCCAGCGCCTCAGAGAGTCCACCCAGCAGAAGTGACTGCCCTGGGGAGGGGATGATGCAGGTGACGGGGAGGAGTCTGGGTGCTGATTGTGAGGGCACCTCTGCTGCAGCCACCCCACCAGMCCRYGRCYGGSAGGYWGGCAGGCAYGGCTCATGGCCACCCTGCTCAGAACTAGCCCTCTGGGGCAGACCTGCCACCAAGCAGCGCACAGCTCCTCACCTAGCTCTCCTCCAAGCCCAGTCTGCTGTCTCTGTCAGCCAGAGACAGCGCGGACATTTATTTACATGAGTAGTATCCCCACATAGCCTTTCCTAATAGGAGAAGGAGGCAACTGCTATGCCTCTAGCCTAAAAAATCTTGTGGTTGGACAGATCCCAGAAGTGTCAGCTTCAAGAATCTCCAAGAAGGAACCCTTTCTGAAAGATGACCTCCAATACTCCAAGCTGCTTATTTGTAAGTATGTCACAGTCAATGTGGGACATCTGGCTGSAGATCCTGGCAAGAGCTGAGGAAACGCAAGGCCTCAACCTCAGCGCACACAAGGCAGCAGGCTGCCAGCATCCCTGGCTCATGTCACCAGGGYATCCCGGGCYCTGAGAGCCAAGGCACCTCCTCACCTCGCAGCGCTCCCCAGCTCCCCAGCCTGGCAGGGCTCCCCACGCACAGCACTGCTCTCTCCAGACACCTCCTCCTGTGTGGAGCACCAAGTCACTGGGGTCATCGTCTGTCCACATCACAGGCCATCCCCCACTACGGCACGCCGCACCCCCACCTCAYGCCTCATAGAAGGTTGCCAGCCAACATGTGGCTGTGCATCAGGGACACACAGGGCACATGACCAGACATGGCAGCAACCAGGGCACCCGCAAGAGCTCTAAAACACAGGCCAGATCTCCAGGCCATCCATTCGTTTCTAGTTCTCCAAGGTCTTGCAACAGGCACTTCCTCTCAACAGCCACACGCAGCCCTGCTCAGGGTCACTTCCCACCTCCAGGAAACAGACCCACAGTGCTCTCACAGGGGCTCAGCACGCCAGCTCTTGCCTCTCGCTTTTGCCTCACAAGCCCTCAAGGCATTCASCCCACCGGCCTCCCTACTGAGGGGCTCTTTGGGGCTTCAATGGAGGAGGTCGAATCCCTTTGGCACCACTTGCCCTCTCTCGCG
>NW_020448240.1:0-1039 GCF_003343035.1 Apteryx rowi
GCTGCCTCCTGTCCCCACTCCATGCCGTGGTGCAGCTATGAAGCTCATGTGGGCAGTGGCCAGCAGTGCCCAGGCCTTGCAGGGAAGTGAGGACTCTGCCATGGCACCGGAGAGACCTCCCTGTGATGCAGCACATGCCACTGTGACCTCAGCTCATGTCATCTGGGGGCTCAGTAGGTCACTGCCATGGAGATGGCACATCCAGGGAGAAAGCGGAGAGATTTCCCCTCATATCCCGGAAAGCAGTCACCTCCCTTCACCCCAGTTGTTCTTMTTCATTCCCTGTGTCTCAATCTGTCAGGGCATAAAATAGGAGTCACAAATCACCACCATTTCCCAGTGGTGGGGTGCCCTGTGGTGGGGACAGGCAGTGGCCGCATGGTCTTGGTGCTCAGAATGGGAGAAGGTGTCTGGAGAGAGCAGTGCTGTATGTGGGGAGTGCCACCAGGCTGGGGAGCTGGGGAGCACTCAGAGGTGAGGATATGCCTTGGCTCGTAGGGCCCAGGCTGCCCTGGTGGCCTGAGGCAGGGATGCTGGCAGCCTGCTGCCTTCTGCCCACTGATGTTCAGGCCTTGAGTTTCCTCAGCTCTTGCCAGGATCTCCAGCCAGATATCCCACATATGCTGTGAAATACATAGAAATATGCAGCTTAGAGTCTTTGGAGTATAGGAGGTCATCTTTCAGAAAGGGTTCCTTGTTGGAGATTGTTGAAGTTAACACTTCTGGGATCTGTCCAACCACAAGTTTTTTTTTTTTTTTTTTTTTAGGCTGGAGGCATAGCAGTTGCCTCCCTCTCCTATTAGCAAAGGCTACGTGGGGATACTACCCATATCCATAATTGGTGCAGACACTCCTTTTTTCTCATGTGGCAGGACCCTAGAAACTCYTTSCTTATAATGCAGTAGTATCCCCCAATTAGCCCTCACTTAACCATCCAGTTTAAACCGCCTCCAATCCAGTGAATAGAGAGGGTCTTAAGGCCTTCCTGCTGAAAGCCTCGCTGTTTCAGGGCTCCTTGCTGCACCCTGCACCCTGGACC
>NW_020448240.1:3534-5056 GCF_003343035.1 Apteryx rowi
TGCTTCATGACCATGCAGGGAATGAAAAGGGTTTGTGGCTAGATGTGTAGGGACTCCTTTAAGGCATCACTGTAACACAGGTACGTTGAGATTGGTGCAATTTCAGCCATCAGTAAATAGCGCGTTTACATTGAAGCTGATCAGGCTGCTTCCTCTATCAGTTGTGAGAGCTCAACACACCATGGTGCAACTTGCTGTGTGCAAAGATTGAGSAGAGGCAAGGAAGATTGTGGGCAGGTAGTGGTTTGAGGGGGACTGGACTTGTGCGAGACACAGAACTATCCTTTTTAATAGTGTAGGCCTTATTGTAAAAGAAAGCTTTAGAAAATGACAATGAAAAAGAAACAAGAAAGAAATTGAATAAATTATCTAAACCAAAAAAAARKTTTYYTWMMMYTTTYMMYWWTTKRAAMYYCYTTKKKSYYYTWWTWMCCCYTTTTTTTGGTTCTTTTTTGATGCACTGGCCTTTTGGGGAGATATTTTTGTTTTTTGAAAGGGAAAGTGATTTTCAGAGCTGGGGTGGGATGCAGTCACAGGGTCATGGATGGCTGTTGCCATTGTTGGTGCCCTGCTCCCCTCTCCCCAGCCTCCATCTGCAGCTCCAAGGGGCTCTGGTCTCCCACAGGTCTCCTGCAAGAGCTGCCAGGCCCAGGCAGGTCCCTCAGAGACACCGGGGCCTCTCCAACTGCCCCTGGGTGCTTGTGGTAGGACCACTGAGCTCTGCCTGGAAAGGTGAAGAACTGTTTACAACATTTCAAAAATAGGAACACTCTTTCCACAGCTCAAATGACTGGCTAATTTTAATGTCAATGTTTCCTATGTTCAAATAGCGAAAATTTCCCTGCCTCCCAGCAGGATGGGGACATACAAGGAGAGCTCTCTGTTTCTCCTGGTGCTCAGGTCAAGCTCCATGAGGCTGGCCCAGCTTTGCCTGAGGAACTTCTTGGTCCTCGCCTCTGCTGTGGCATGGCTGGAGCAGGGACAAGAGCTCGTGGGGCCGGGCTGCGAGAGCTCTCCTGCGAGTTCTTCCTTAGCAGTGGAGCGGTGAGGAGCAGCAGGGCTCCCATCTGTGCCCCATCCCTGCACCCACACATGGCGTCATGGAGCCGCTGCGCAGGCACTGCACAGGGCAGGGTGCRTTCAGGGTTGGGGAAACATCCCCCTGGCACGGTCCCCATGACAACCCTCAGTGAGCCGTCCCCCCACAGCCCTCCTGCTTTGGCAGCCTCCCCCAGTGCCCAGCTCCTGACCTGCCCCAGCTGTGTCCCATGTTGGGGATAGCACRGAGCCATCCCCCCAGGGTCTGTGGGGGTCTGGGCGAGGAGAGAGGCCAGGCAGGGCTGGACGTTCCCCTAAATACAGGCACTGAGCCCAGCAGGWTGGAGCTGGCCACGTAGCAAAATGCACCCAGAAACCTGGGGCACGCAGCCAGTGTTGGAAATGGCTGATGTGAAAGGCCGGTCTGTGACAAATGCCCGGGGGGCACCTCTGCAGCTGGTCCATGCAACCAAGGGCACAGACC
>NW_020448240.1:7406-8577 GCF_003343035.1 Apteryx rowi
GGAAATGGCCCTGGTGTCCCACAGGGAATTGGTCATGGATTTGGGGACAGTGGTGGAGATGGAGCCAAGGTCGAGAACAGAGAGGTTGAGGAGGAAGAAGTACATGGGGGTGTGGAGGCGGTGGTCGCAGGCTACGGCTGTGATGATGAGGCCGTTACCCAGGAGGGCAGCCAGGTAGATGCCCAGGAAGAGCGAGAAGTGCAAGAGCTGCAGCTCCCATGTGTCTGCAAATGCCAGGAGGAGGAACTTGTTGTAGGAGCTGCTGTTGGACATTTTACTATCTCCAGGCATGGGGGACTGGGCAAAGAAGAAAAAACATTAAGAAGTTAGGAGAGACTTTCCAAGCAAAGAAACCCACAAATGTTGCAGTTCTCATACAAACACCCACATTGCCTCGCTCTTTACTGAGAGGATGTTTGAGCAGCTCCCTTGCTTGAGCTCCGCTTTCCCCTGGCTTAGTGTGCTGTGAGGAGCAGGGACCTCTGCCCATGGGCTCCACAGGAGTGAGCCCTGCCGTAAAGCAGTGGGCACAGGGCAGCGGGGGTGACCAGCTCTGACTTTCACACTTTCTGGCAGGTGAAATCCACTCATCATGTAGAAGGGCTTTTCAGCATCTTCACTCTGAATTCTAAAGAATGAGGTTTGAGGAACAGAGTTTCAGGGATTTTTTATTTTCTTTGAGATGGTCTTGTCACCCCAGGGGAGTGTTCCTCAAAGGTAGAAATCCTTGGCATTTCTACTGAATCCTGAGAAAAACGGATTCACTGTCCCTTGTTGCAGAGTGAGGACAGCTAGTCTGTCTATTACTCTCATTCCCAGCTGTCCTGTGCTTGTAAATCTTTGGGCTGGAGGATGATCACACTCGTGTGTTGCCCTAGAAAGAAACCAGCCCCTGCTGAGAGCAGACGAGTCCAGTTTCAAAGTGCACATCTCCAAACTTCTCACCCTTTCTCTGGGCACCTGAGGGAGCTCTCCACACTCTCCTTCTAGCCAAGGACACACAGGGCTCCTTTCAGATACCCATCTGTGGTCAAATGAATCAAGCCCCAAAAGGTCATCCTAGTCATAAGTTGAGATCTTCTCAAAAAATAACTCGATACAACAACTGACAAGTAATCCTCGTTTCAGAAACTTCACGCAGTTTTTACCATTGCCAAATATTTTTTCTTTC
>NW_020448240.1:10973-12139 GCF_003343035.1 Apteryx rowi
TTTGACTCCTGTTGCCCATGGAGCAGAGACTCCTTTTGAGGATGAACTTGCTCACTGTGTRAYTCTGAGGACAGGCTTGACCAGGCAGTMCAAAYRCCAGCAAGGCCTCAACCCCACAACAGYGTCCCCTGCCCMKSACTCTGCCTTCCAGCCCCTTCSTCCTAGAGGATTTGKGTTGGGAGGGACCACCAGAGAWCTCCAGGACCACGATCTGCTCTGAGCTGGRCTAACTTRACAGTTAGATCAGGTTRGTAGGTGCTTTCTCCAGGAGAGTTTTTTTAAGATTTCCTGTCCCCTGCCCCACTGCTGCTCAACTACCATGGTTATTTCTTTATTTTTTCCTTCAACTCATTTGAAATTTCCCTTACTGCATCTTCTCCTCGTTGTCTCTTGTCCTTTCCTCCCCTTGGCCCCCAGCCAGACAATCCCGTCTACTTTGACTGAGGAGAATCACAGCCTCACCTCCAAGCACAGCCTTGCTGGGATCTCCTGGGACCACACAGGCAGGTCGTGGTAGCCAGTTGCAAGCAGAACTATATGCTGCAGGTCCCTACATGGTCTCAGATGAGAATGTATGGAGACATAGCATGATCCAGGGCAGAGCCTGCGAGCCAGTGTCACGGCACAGGTGGGGGCAGCTGGCATGAGAAGAGAAGACCTCCAGCAGCTCCTCTCCACACCTGGGCAGGCAGTGATGCACCCGGCAGTGCTCCTGCGAGAGGGTGGTAACATAGGACAGGCGGCACTGTGAGCTGCATTGCTGGGCACCGACCATCTGTGCTGGGTCTGGGAGTCCTGGCAAGTGGTGCTGGTGGCAGCAGCCCTCGAGGAACCTTCAACCCTGCTAACAGCAGCGAGTCCCCACCATGACCGTCAGGAGCTTCTGGAGTGTTATGGCTCCCATCAGCACCTCATCCCTGCACTGGCCCAGCTCTGTTGCCCTGCACATGGCCCCATGACCCCACTGTGTGGGCACCCCACAGGACAGGATGCATTCCGGGGTGGGGAAACATCCTGCAGGCATGGTCCCCATGACAGCCCTTGTTGCCCCGTCCCCCTCTGCCCTCCTGCCTGGCAACCTTCCACCAGCCCCCACCCCCTGTCCAGCCATGTCCCTGTCCCCCCAGCATTAGCAGAAGGCCATGCTCTGTGGTCTGATGAGGTCT
>NW_020448241.1:0-8483 GCF_003343035.1 Apteryx rowi
CTGGTAAACAAGTCTGGACGGAACTAGGTTCCATAAATGTCAATGGAGCGCAGTCAGCAACCTTGCACCAATCATGTATCCGCTTTATAGGTATGGACAGAAACTGTAACCAATCATGTAACTATTGCTAGCRCATGCGTATTGCTTATCGATATATATACTTTGTGTAAGCTCTAATGAAGGGAGAACGACCATACTCATATTGAGACTCATCGTTACTCCGGGGTCCCCTCCCTCACTCCAACAGCCAGGACTAGGGGTTTTCAGAACTAAGGATTTCTTTTGTCTTTAATGTCACTGCTTTGGTGTTTGTAATGAGTGAGATGAATGTAATTTTACTTAGGTTCATGACAAGGGAGAAAAATGCTAAAAAGGCTGATTAGTCATACAGCCACCAGAGTTACAGGAAATTTGGCTACCAAGAGATTGGGAAAAAAAGTAAACTTTTAACAGATGAATTTCTCTTTGTTTTCATCTAAAGCTTATTTGCAACAACATCACCCATCAAGAGAATGTTTCCCCCCCTGCTCTTCTATTGAGCAGACCGTCCCGTGCCACAAGCACTTGGTGGCTTCACCAGGCTTTTCGTGCTGTTCTCATCACTTGTTCCCTGTGCACATGAGGAGGCAGCTAACAGCCCAGGATGACACCAGCCTTTTGGGGTCAGCAGGAGAAATGACAGTAATTCTGCATCTCCTTGGATTTTGTTGTTTTTCAAACCCCCGCTTTGGATGTATTCATTAAATCTCCACTTGGAGMAAAAATTGTCTGTTATTACCTAGAACTGTAACTGGGGGTCGATAATTTCTCATTGCTTGCAACTGTCAGGATTAAGAACAGTCCCTGCGTTGCAGCTCTTCTGTCTGCTCCAGTGTGCTCCCAGGATTTACATTGTATTAGCTTGTCACAGTTTGTATTCCCCTTGCTCGGTTCCCTCCCCACACATAAATTGATGAGCAGAATGAATGCATTCCTGAAAGGTAAGAAGCAGAAGCCTGTCTCCTTGACAGCAGGGGACAAACTCATAATAAATACTCAAAATTAAAAATAAATGCTTAGAGCCAGCAGCAGATTGTGATGGCAATAAGAAGGGTTTGCCTGATGCTTTATGGAAATGAAAGCTTTATCTTCTGCCTTCACTGCCATCATTAGAGAGCCCTGTTAATCTGCTCTCTGAACATGAATATTATTTCTATAAACATAAAATACACAGCTTTAACTGTTCCTCCCCTCCCCCAGCTCAGTGTCATTGAAACTATTGGCAATTAAAACAAGAGTTTGTCCATGCAGCCACTGAAATTGCAGATTCAGATAACAATAGAGTGTAAGTTCAGCAGCTGGTATGAAGGAGGGATGAATATTGTTTCCAACAGCCTTTTTCCAGCTCAGTTGCTTTTTTTCTGGCACCTGGCTGGTGATGGAAGCTACATTATTGTATGTGGCCATCTAGGGTCGAAAATGATTTTGAATTGGTCTTGCTGGCTCTCTTATCCTATGAGATTTGACAGAGGTGACTGATGTGAACCTGGCAGAGACTCAGTGCAGCAGCATAACACAGTACATGAATTAGTGCAATATGAATTAAGTGTTATATACAGATATAAAATGACTGACTGACTGTAATTGTTCAGCTATCAAGAAAATAATTAGAAGGCCGCGTGCTCAGTTTCATTTCACCGTGTTAAATAATATATCCATATAGCATGGCAGCAAAGACAGCGCAGCAGTGATATTGTCCAGTGGACTATTCATCTCCCAGAGCTGGCTGAACCTGACCATGATTAGGTCCATCTGACTCCTGTGCTAGATAAAATTATCCTCTGAGCCCAGGTGCGTCCCCTAGGGACTACCGGCAACTTCTGACTTCTGTGAAACATTTAGAAACTGCTTATGAAGGTTTTGCTTAGAGACATTGCAGCTGGCCTTGTTCTTAGGTTTATAAGTTTAGACCCAGTGCTCGGCTTCACTACGAACTCCCCTTGCTTCTCTGGCAGCTGGAAAGGACAGTAATACTGGTGTAATGCGCTGCCTCTGAGCTTCTGCCCCTATAGGAAGTGGACTCCTGCTCATGTGAAACTGCGGTAACAATTATCCATCCCAAATATCCATCAAAGCAACCGCCTGTGAGGAACATGATGGAGAGGAAAGGGTTTCACTGGAATAATTTGGCTGTCCATGCCTGCTAGAAAGTGATAAGAAAGATGCCTGCTCAAAGTGATAAGAAACTGGATATCATCTAGGATCTGACTGGTTCTGGCCTGAAACCAGTTCAGAGCCTGAAGGAGGCAAAGCCAGAAATGAAACTGTCTTTACTTGACTTGCCTCACCCTTTCACCATACCCTGGCAAAAGGTAACAATTAAATATACAGAATATGAGGGGCTGACCTGTGATTGTCTTCAGAGGATGAAGGCTAAGTCAATGTTATAGGGCTGCAGGGGGAAATGTTATCTTGTCCCACCTTTTCCTGTTGTTTCAGGTTGCAGAATTTTTGGTCCTATTCTTGTTGCTTTCTTGTAGAAAGAGGTGGAGTTGCAACCTGCACCTGAATAAAGAAGTTCTGAGGCAGGGACACAAGCAAAAATTTGTGTCTCTTCCAAAGCTATTGACAGCCTGAATAAACCAGTGCAGGAGCAAACCTTCTGAAGAGAGCTGTAATAACTTTCTCCAGAGAGCAAGGAGGACTTGGTAACTTTCTGGTCCTTCCTTTGCTCCAGGAATAGTGCAACTACACATTGTCCCCTACCTTGGGCAGATGGCGATTTGGATGCTAATCTTGCAGTGAGTCCCACCTGCTTAGCTTGTTCGCACTATATCTGGGAAGTATTTTATATGTGCTTGTGCTCCACTGATTTCAAAAGTGATGCAAAGCTTTAGATGGGTTGTATCAAGGTGAGCCTTTTAAATTTCCTCTAAAAACTTAAAAATAGCATGGTTTAGATAAACCGGGAATAGCTCTCTGTGTCTACTGCGTACTTCATTTAGCATTTCCTTTCACCCTGCAGCCCAGTCCATCATTCCCATGTTGTGTTACGGTTGCCATAGCATATGTTAGCTACTGGATCGCTGCCATTGGTTGCCAGTGAAGGAGCACATAGTTATTGCATATAGCTATTCTGATAAAATTCTGCACAGTTCTTTGCTGTGGCTCAGTAAATTGAATCCTTCTTGTAGGAGAAAGATGAAAGGGTGCATGAGATAAATGATGAAAATACCTAAGTCTTGTGACATTCTGCAGGTAGATTGATTAAAAATACTTCAGACTTGATGCTTTTGTTGTATGTGAGCCAAAATGGCAAATACAAATCTTTATCACTGGGTAGATTTTATAAGGTCACCTGTCATCTGAGCACCAACTTCAGAAAATTAGCATCTTAAAAACCTGCCATTAATTCTTTTCATGTCCCTTTTACTCTTCATTTTACCCCTGGTCTTTCACTGTGAGTTCATGTGAGGTGACTTGATACACACAAATAGGTATCAATGGGCCCTGAGGGGATGCACCCACAAGTGCTGAGGGAGCTGGCAGACATTATTGCTAGGCCACTCTCCATCATCTTTGAAAGGTCGCGGAGAACAGGAGAGGTGCCTGAAGACTGGAAGAAAGCCAGTGTCACCCCAGTCTTCAAGAAGGGCAAGAAGGAGGACCCAGGAAACTACAGGCCAGTCAGCCTCACCTGCATCCCTGGAAAGGTGATGGAGCAGCTCATCCTGGAGGCCATCTCCAAGCATGTGGAGGAAAAGAAGGTGATCAGGAGTAGTCAGCATGGCTTCACCAAGGGGAAATCATGCTTAACCAATCTGATAGCCTTCTATGATGGAATGACTGGCTGGGTAGATGAGGGGAGAGCAGTGGATGTTGTCTACCTTGACTTCAGCAAAGCTTTTGACACTCTCTCCCATAACATCCTCTTAGGCAAGCTCAGGAAGCATGGGCTAGATGAGTAGACAGTGAGATGGACTGAGAACTGGCTGAATGGCAGAGCTCAGAGGGTTGTGATCAGCGGCGCAGAGTCTAGTTGGAGGCCTGTAGCTCGCGGTGTCCCCCAGGGGTCAGTACTGGGTGCAGTCTTGTTCAACTTCTTCATCAATGAGCTGGATGAAGGGACAGAGTGCACCCTCAGCAAGTTTGCTGATGATACAAAACTGGGAGGAGTGGTGGATACCCCAGAGGACTTTGCTGCCATTCAGAGAGACCTGGACAGGCTGGAGAGGCGGGCAGAGAGGAACCTCATGAAGTTCAACAAAGGCAAGTGCAGGGTCCTGCACCTACGGAGGAATAACCCCATGCACCAGTACAGGTTGGGGGTTGACCTGCTGGAAAGCAGCTCTGCGGAGAAGGGCCTGGGAGTGCTGGTGGACACCAAGTTAAGCATGAGGCAGCAATGTGCCCTTGTGGCCAAGAAGGCCAATGGTATCCTGGGGTGCATTAGGCAGAACATTGCCAGCAGGCTGAGGGAGGTGATCCTCCCCCTCTACTCAGCCCTGCTGAGGCCACATCTGGAGTACTGCGTCCAGTTCTGGGCTCCCCAGCACAAGAGGGATGTGGCACTACTGGAGCAAGTCCAGCGAAGGGCTACAAAGATGCTTAGGGGACTGGAGCATCTCTCCTATGAGGAAAGGCTGAGAGAGCTGGGCCTGTTTAGCCTGGAGAAGAGAAGACTGAGAAGAGATCTTATCAACGTGTACAAGTATCTGAAGGGAGGGTGTCGAGAGGATGGGACCAGACTCTTCTCAGTGGTGCCCAGTGACAGGACGCGAGGCAATGGGCACAAACTGAAACACAGACAGTTCCATCTGAACATGAGGAAAAACTTCTTCACTGTGAGGGTGACAGAGCACTGGAACAGGTTGCCCCGAGAGGTTGTGGAGTCTCCTTCTCTGGAGATATTCAAAACCCTCCTGGATGCAATCCTGTGCAACGTGCTCTAGGTGATCCTGCTTGAACAGGGTGGTTGGACTAGACGATCTCCAGAGGTCCCTTCCAACCTCAGCGATTCTGTGATTCTGTGATTCTGTGACAAACTGGTACCTTAAAAAGTCACCATTTTCCTGGCATTTCAGGAACACCTCAACTTTCATGAACTTTACAAGAATCGTGGTTGAAAAGCTATTAAGAAATGCCTAAATGTTCCTAGTGCACTTTGTATTCTTTGAGTCTTATTCTGACTATGTCTGGTATTTCTGAAAGTGGACAGAACCCATTTTAATTTTCACTGAACTACTAAGAGAAAGCTTTGAAACGTCTGGGGTTTTTTTTGCCCTATTGCAAAATTTGGCCTTTTAACCCAGTGAGGCAACAAAGGTCAATAGTAAGTTCTAAGAGAAGAGTGAGGCAGTGTTATGTTCTGTAAATATAATAAAGTCTTAAACTTTCATGAACATACTATAATAATCGAGTATGTGAAGACACTGTTGTAATCTGCTGACCTGACCCAGAACTGTTTGGGTAACTGCTCACATGCTAACCTATTAAGGTTAGGTATCAGAAGTATCAGAAAGCCGTGTTAAGCTGAATTTGGGACAACAATAATAAATTATATTACCTGTATAAAAGGCCAAAGCTGCAAAACATTTTTTGAAACAATTTATTAAAGCAACAGGAGAAATTGTGACAGCTGTATAAAAAGGTCCCCTTTTCAGCACAGTAGCTTGAATTCTTGAGGAAGACAGGTTGTAACTTCCCCCAAACTCAGTTAAAGACTCTTCACTTTCTCACAGGTACTTATTAAACTGGAGACTCATCTCTCATGCTGTATCTGAGAGACATGAAATAATTATGAAAAAAAGTGAGAGAAAAGGAATTACTGATACTTCATCCATGCACATGCATATGTAACACATAGATACACAGCATATGTCTTTCTCATTCATGAGAGAGCTTTCAGTCCTGCTGAAACAAGGGAAAATATAAGTACAGGCCTTGCAGGTCAATATGTAGGGGGACCAAAGATCCAATACACTGAAAAACAATACCTGTGGCATATCTTCACATAGAAACCCTGGAGCAAACATGCAGCGCATGTACCTGGTAAATAGTTCCCTATTTTTCGGCTGATGGCTTTGATGTTTTATTACAGTTTTTAATGCTGATGAGGCAAAACAACCTCAGAAATGTACAAAACCATGGTAACTGCTGCAGGAAGATACATTTGGAGACAAACTCTCTCCATCTCTTTTAATTTTTCTGCATTTCTTCCCATCCAAGCTAGCTACAATTGTCCGTCTAGCATCAGTTTTTATGCTGGGATAGGACTGTACTGGAGTTTTAGACGAGAACCAAGCCAAGAATGGACATGCATGTTGAAACCTGAAGTGACTTTGCTGGGACAAGATACTGCCACCCAGACTCTGTTGATTATTTATTGGATTAAAAGGTCCATGGGGCAGAAATTGTTATAGCCTAGGCTCTGCTTGGTGTTCCTGAGCACTGTTGGCACAAACACACAGCCATACTGGTGCTCCCTTCTACCACAAATCAACTTCATGAGAGATCCAAAATGAGATAACACTGTATCTCTGGATGGTGGGATTTGACCACAGGCCACCTAAATGTCAGGGAAGATCCCAGGCAGATGAGCTCCCAGGTTTGATGGACTCGCAGGAACCCATTCATAGTGGTAGGTGGTCAGAGGGGAAAAGCAAGTGTATAATGTGAGAAGGGTTTTGATGCACCCCGCAGAATAAATGGGAGCATTGCATGTAGAAAGCCTGCTTTAAAAAGCCGTTTTGGACCAGGGCACAAGAGGCTGGCCAGCCTGGATGCTGTGAAGAGGTACGCTGGAACAGACAGGCCACCGAGGGCCCTGGTGGCCCTCAGGATGGCCTTGAGGCGAAGGCCATGGGGAAACACCACTTATTTGCTTCCCTTTGCCTGGGAGTGCTTGGAGTTGCTGCTGGTACCTGAAAGGCGAGCAGGTCAGAGAGCAAGAAGAATGCTCGCGTGGTGGCGTGGTGCTGGGGGTGCCTGCGGGGAGCACAGGGCAAGGACCCTCCGTGGGGCTTCGGCAGGCATGGCCGGGGCCCTCAGCGCTGCGCCGACCCTTTAACAGAGACTTTTCGCTTTTCTTGAACAAAAGGTGGAGCTGGATCTAAGGAATCTTTCTGATGAAATTTCTGTTGGAAACTGCTGGGTTTCCCCAGATAGTTTCTGTTTAGCAGAATCTCCCTTTCTGAGGGAGAAAAATGCCTTCTCTGAAATTTCCCAACTACTCTAGTCATAAGTGATGCGAGTGATAGTTTGTGAGTCATTGTTGTCAGCAGATCTTGATTCATTAGATTGAACAAAATTATATAGGTTGATTCCATTGCTAACGCTGTCAAAATATATACGGTCATGCCTCTTTTTTGCTTTTTGTAACAAGGAATATATAAAACAACTTCAAACATCTCCCTGGTTAGAAAAAGTTAATTTCCAGTGTTTGAAAGGAAATCTGGTAGAACAAACATATGGTTTGAAATTTTCAAATTAATTTTTACTTTTATTATAAAATGCTGTTTAAATTAACAGCTTGAATATTAAAGGATTTGGAAATAAAGCAGTCTCATAAGAGTCCAGATTAAGAGACCTATTTTTTTCTGCTGTGAACAAATTGCAAAGGAGAAGAATTTAGTCAAAGACAATCCGAGTACGCACAAAGGGAATCAACTCTAAGGTGAATGTGCCCTGGAAAACATGGCAGTTCTCTGTTATCTGAGAAATGGCACTCTCCAGAGCAAAAAGGAGCTGTCTGCGATACAGCTTTCATGTTTCAAAGCCTTGCTAGCAGCATGATTACTTTAATACAGAGTCTCTGTCAAATTCTTGGAATTGATTAGTTATAAATTCCAAGGAAAATAGTTTTATAACTGAAGGGATTGGAGGCAATTTTTGAGTGGCATTGTAATTTCTCTTGCAGTCTTTCCTGGACACTTGTGTGCTCTTATGCTGTAGATAGGAGAACTGCATCTGAATTAGTCAACATAATGCCACTGCTCTCTGTAGTCCAAAAGTTTTTATTACCAAACAAAGATAATCCCTACAGAAAGTAAGACTGTTATCAATTTGTCCAGACAAAATCTGCTTATGATTTCTTTTACCAGCTTCACAGATTCATAGACAGTAAAGTTAGAGTAGATACAATGGTCTCCTTTGAGTTCCTGTATAACATGGGTCATAGGAGTTGGCAGTTCTTATTTGAATTGCAATTTCTCTTTTTAGAAAAGTCCTCGAGTCAATTAATGAGTGAGGTTTATTGGGGCTGTGCCTCAAATAGGGAAAAATCTATCCATCCCTTCCCCTTCACCCCCCCCCCCAAAACAGCCTGCATAAAAAAATCGGCTTGTGAAAAATCAGTTTTCCCCAGAGTTGCAAAAAACGCTGACCTTTAATTTTCCCCCTCCTCTGCCGGGTCCCCCACCAATGCTCCCTGCCCCAAATCTCTGCTGCGGCTGCATCCTCCCCCGGGAGCGCCCGGCCTCTCCCCGCTGCGGCAGCCTCGCCGC
>NW_020448241.1:8862-31169 GCF_003343035.1 Apteryx rowi
CCGCCGCCCCCCGGCAAACCTGCGGGGAGAGCCCAGGCAGCGGGCAAGAAGCCGCCCCCCTCCCCCAAACCGGGAAGGTAAGGGAGAGCCTTCTGGTGATGCCGGGGCGGCGCGGAGGGCGGGCGGGGATGGAGGTGCCCCCAGGTCCAAGCTGCGCTCCGGAGCACTTTTGGTTTTTAGGCACTTTTTACAGGAGAAGCTGCTCAAACTGCGCTGTTCTTCAAACAGTGATGTTGGTCTGGGCAGTTGGTTAATATTTAGAGCCGGTTGTGTTAGGCGAGAGGCGGGAAGTGCTTCGGGCGCCGCCTGTGTGCGGAGCTCCAGCCCGCTCCTGCCCCCCTTGGCTCTCCCACACTGGGGGCAGCCTGTGTCCTCTCATCCCTGAGCCTCCGCCTCCCAGCTCCGGGCCCAAGTGCTCTGCCTGGGGGCTTTTCTCCTCCCAAGGCTGTGCTGCCGCTGTTGGCTTCGTTGCCAGCTTCTCTGCGCTTTGGCGGCGTTTTTTTGCTCACATTTTTGGGCACTTCCGCCAGCTACCGCCAGTCCCTTCATGCATGCTTGCTCTGACTGAATAGCTCAAAGCCTGCTTTGGTTTTGCATGGGCCTAGGCTTAGGGAGATGGCTTCTCATATTGCGTTTGTTTCAACCTAGAAAGCACTACCTGCTTTCTACTTAATTTCTTCCTTGCTTACATTTATCCTCAGTGAAGGGTGGCAGATCACCAGCTTCAGTGATGCTTTTTTCCCTCATCGTCAACACACCAGCATTTACAACCTGACCTGCTTGTGTCCAGTCCATGTGCTCCATCTTAGCGCCCGAGATGTTTTCTGCATGATATACATCCAGGACATGTGCATATGGGTGCATGCGGATACATCTCAGCTTGTTCTGCTGGGCGGACAGAGTAGGTTGGGCACAGATTTGCTTTAATGAAGCTATGTGGCTCCTGGATCGAAGCTGGTTTGTGCGTGGGCAGTGAGCTCATGTCTGTCTGCTCATGCCCACACAGACAGACATCCCTGCAGTCCCAAGTGCTGTCCCCTCAGCAGGCTGCGGGTCTCCACCAGAGGCACTGCCTCYGTCGCACTACCGGAGTCGCTGGAGGAACAGACATCTCAGGACTGGACCGCACCGGTGATGTTTGTTGCTGGATGAGGTCTGACTGAGACCTCATCAGGGTGAAGGAAAACGTGGCAATATTGCCAGGCTCACCATTTGATGGCAATGTGATTACTCCTTTGCTACTGCTTCCCTTTCCTCTTTCCCTGAATCTCAAGCCTAAAGCATGGGAAAGGGCAAAAGAGAACAATAGACATCCTAGTACATATTAGAAGTGCTTTAAAATATTACCCTCACTTAAAATTTGCATATCTATTTTGTAATAGTAATGCTCCGGTAGTGCTTGCTGCTGGAGCTGTTTGCCAAATAGTCTTTCCATAAAACTTCTCAAGAAAGTGGGACTGATTGGTGACCTCAGGCACTAATACAACAATAGCAAATAGGTCACAGCATCACAGAGACACAAATTGACCTTGAATATCAATTAACAGAAGGCTTTATTCACAATTTTTAAATTGCAGACAAAATTTCTGGACTTCACTGTATCTCGGTGTTTCTTTTGTATTGTGTTTAGAGAGAAAGAAAAAGGGCACAAAGCTACCTTTATTTTATTAAAACCAGCAGTTGTTTATAATTTTGTGGGCAGTGTGACATTTCCTGATAATGTAGAAACTCAATTCAGGAAGGAAATAATGTGTTGTCTTGCATTGTTCCCCCAAATAATTTGGAGATGGCTTGATAAAAACGTTTCTATCACACCCTCTGGTTAGTTAAGTGTA
This sequence comes from Apteryx rowi, assembly GCF_003343035.1. Classification (NCBI taxonomy): domain Eukaryota; kingdom Metazoa; phylum Chordata; class Aves; order Apterygiformes; family Apterygidae; genus Apteryx; species Apteryx rowi. Next base: position 10,698 of record NW_020448241.1, read on the forward strand.
GCGTTATGTTTCCAAAAATAGACAGTTCCCAAGTGTGTCTGAAATCAGCAACATAGAGGTCAATTCTCTGTCATACATAGCCTTGTCTGCAACAGATATTCTGCCTTAAAATTTTCATAATTTTTCCTCTGCCTTTTTCTTTATCTCCCTGATAATTTTGCATCATCTACAAAGTAGATGCAAGCTTGTAATCAGAGGGAGACAAGTTTGTAATCAGAAAGTCGCCAGTGCTAGTTGTTTGATGCCAAGAAAAAAAAGTTGTGAGGTTTCAAGTGAAGGAAATTATCGCTTTTATCGCTTCTGGCAAAACTCTTTGACCAACTTCCTAAAGGCATGTATCTACTAAATAATGAACCCGCATCTCTTTAAACTCTCCACGGAATCACCTCTTTGTCCTGTTTTTCAGTGACTTTTAATGTTTTGGCTTTACCAGCCTTTTTGATATTAAACAAGCCGGCATTATTGATATTAAATAAGCCAGCTGACTGTGGAGATCTAGTTGCGAAGAGAGTGGCCGGCAATTGCACAAAGCCCAGGAAGGAGCGTGCTGGTGGGAGCTGGGAAATCAGAGCCCTTCCAGAAGGAGCGGGATGCTCTGCCTTGCACTTAGGCTCAGGCACAGACTAGGGTTACTCCTTCCCTCTATCGGCAAGAAACTTTAGAGGCTTAAACGTAAACTCAGACGGCTGCTAATAGGACTGTTCTGACTCTTCATACGTTTCAAAATCTACATGCCATGTTTCAGTCTTGGGCCTTCTGGGTGTTTATGTTTATTAGGCTGGAGGGCCTCCAGTTTGAGATTACCTATGTTGCTTGGTGCCCAATTTCTCTATATGACGTTGGCAACAAAGCAGATTACTGTGGGCTTACGTTCAAGCAAATTAGGGCCAGACGTAAACATTCTTGTAAACCCTACTCCTGCTTTATAACACTGATGATTGAATTCCACTGTCATCCAGTTCTTTCTATATAAAATGACAAGTGTGCTGATTATAGTATATTAGTAACTAGGGATACCCTGTAAGATGTAAGGCTTTTAAGCACTTCATCTTTTCCTGCTTATTGGTAAGGAGAAACCATACCGCTTTAAGACTTTAAACTTTCCAGTTCTGGATTGAAGTAATAAAAAAGAGGAATTGAACTATATATAGCACAGCAGTAAATGTTTTGGATCTTTTTAGGTTTTCTTAAGAGCATAGACTAGAATGGAGAAAATGCAATGCATAGCATACGAACAGATTTTTAGCACTATGAAGTAATATTTCATTGGTTAGGGCTGCTATTTACTACTACTTTAAAAAAAAGTTCCTGTACATTACAGGGGAAATATGGAAAGACCGCTATATATGTCGCCTCAGCCCTCACTGAATAAAGAAACAAAGATCTTAATTCTCCAGACTGTTGTTCCTGCGACCTTTTTAATGAATGCTGGATGTGCTCTTAGAATATTGTCCCTGGTCAAGCCAAAATTTGAAGTTTAATCCCAATTCCAGTGAACTAAATGACAAAATTTATTGAACAATTGTTTCATCTTGGATGTCATAAGAGCTGGATGCATATTCAAAGGCAGAAGCCATCTTAAATGGACCTTAAAAATATTTTTAAAAAGTTAAAATGTGACTTGAGAAAGGCTAGGAGGCAGGGAAGAAAACCARTACTAAAGTACTCTTCTAAATGAATAAACCAGTTTTTCAGAATGATAGCAACTATCTACAAATCTCCCAGTACTTGGCATCCAGCACTCTTACATAACTGTAGATTTTAAGTGCCTAACTTTAGACACTGGCAGATGAATATTTTAGATTAATAACTACAGAGGTATCACTCTCTACAGAGACAGCACTCCAGAAACATCAGATCTCACAATTATAATTTGTGAATATTAGAATTACTTTTCAGAAATACTGTCTTTGAAAACAAAATTCTTCATGACCTATTCGGAGGACCTAAGAATAAGCATCTGTGACATCCAGTCTCCTGTTTAAATATAGATCTTATGAATCTGTACTTCAGGTCTCCCTTATGACAGCTCTACAGAAACATTCTGACAGTAAGATGGTGAGGAGCAGTGTATATGAAAAGTAAATATCTTCTACCTGTCAGGCTACCAGATTCTTGCCTGTGATTGCACAGTTGATAGAGTCACTTTTATTCCTTTGAAGGAAAAAGATTACAGGTCAAACATTGATACCTAATTCTCAGATTTAGATTATACGACATTAATTAAACAGTTTCATATTTTAGAATGCTCTTAAAAAAATCAACACCTCATGTTTGTAGGCCTTGGATCCACACTGAACTCATTATTCCTGACATTGCACATATTATGGAAAAGAAAAAAGACTGCCTGAATGTCAGGCAGTGACAAACCTGTACAGCCAACAGAAATGTCATGCAGCCACCCTTTTATAGGAAACTTTTATATTAAAAGAATTTTCTTCCTCTGTGAAGTGCTGAAATAGCTGGGACAGGCAATCATGTTTGAAATTTCTCTGCTTTCATCTCTAGAATATGGAGAAGTAACAGGCAAGCAGGTGCTGGGTTCTTGCAAGAGCAGCCACGGAGGCTTGGTCCTGAATTCTTGGAAGTGGGCGCATCCATCTCACTGAGGCCCCCATGGCCTCTCCCTTCTCAGTTCCCCTACCTCTCCAGGGCAGGGGGAGGCATGACCTTGAAGCGTCTTTGAAATCTGTGTCTGAACTTTGTAGCTTGAGCCTAGACCTATTTACGAATACAGTAGCGCATTCTGATGCATCATATGTTCGTTCATTTTCATAGAAATCACAGTGACTGCTTAAAAATGCAGCATGCCTTCACAAGAAGCTGAGCTACTTTTCATCAGAAAACTAATACTTTTAAACCCCATTTTTATCCAATAACATCCCGGAGATCAACATGAATCTGCAAGTGTTAACCTTGGAAGGGAATCTCTTTTACGCTTGGCTCTGAAGGAGGAAGCACAGGCGTTCCTGTGTCAGAGGGCAAACTTTGAGACTTTAGAAACTACAAGCCTGAGTCCATCCAGTCTTCTCCAAAAGAGTTTCCTGTTATAGTAAATGGTTTCGGAAATATTTTTAAGTGAATCGGATGTGTGTTTCCCAGTCTTTCAAAGGAGACTTTGAATGCCTTAATAAGTTAGGAAGGCAGTAGCCTCATTTATCAAAAACATAACAAGAGGAACACAGATGACAGAATTATCAATATTTTGGGGGGAGAAAGCTTATGGTAGGAGGAAGCAGTGTAGTGCCGTGGGTTAGTGGCTTGTCTTTTAGCCTCAGAAGACTAGCTTGAATTCTAAGACATCATTTGGGGAAAAATATTCCTAGAGACCCAATCTGGACTTAGTGTGAAGTTACAGATGAAATGCAAGTGGCATTTTAGGCTCTTTTTTTGCATATAAAATTGGAGTAGGACCATGTGGCTTGGATATATCTACTTTTTTTTTCCAGCTCTTTCTGAAGTGGCTGTCATGTTCTTCCTTTAATTGGAAGCTGGCCAAGAGGAGGATTGGCAAGCCTGTTTTTTGGAAGCCTGGACATTATCTTGCTGCTTAGGGGCCTCTGCAGTATTAATAAACCACGAATAAACTTCCTGGCATTTCTTTAACCACATTATGGTTAAAGAACAATCAGTTTAAGCCTTCAGAGAATAGCTATTGCAGAAGAACAGAAAACACAGTCCATGGAAATCTAGTAAATGACTCCTTTGCTAAAGCAAAAAGGCTTGTTGGATCCCTCCATGGCAAAAAATCCAGCTAAATGGTATGAATAATACATTACCATTAATAAATAAAGCCCTTCCACTGTAAAATCTTTTGCACGCTGGTTAAGAACCTCTTTTGCTCACTTGATCTGTATATGATATTCACAGACTTTTGTGTCTCAATCTTGAATTTATATTTAGGGATCTTGAAAATGTCATATAAACTGTCATAGATAGTGTGTCTCTCAGCTGGCAAGAACCAAGAAAATATGCTTAGATTTACCTGGAATCTCGTTAACTTTCCTTGGAGAGGGGACCATGGGCAAAATGGCTCTGCTGTATATGCTGAGAACCATTAAAAAAAAAGTTCTATGGAAAAAAAAAGGTATAGGACGAGCCAGGAGTCCGTCTGGTCCATGCTCTCACCCTGTGAGGAGCTGAGTGGCATGGCCATGGTTAAGGCAGTAACAGCGAAAGGCCCCATCTCTGCGGTGAGCCTTTGATCAGCAGCAGGGTTTGAAGCACTGTTACTGTGAAGTGGAACTGGACAGTTAGGCTCAGATTTCAGGTGAATTTTTCAGCAGCGAAGATGGGAACTCTGGAGGACACATATATAAGGCCTTTCCTTTATGGTGTAGTTCTGTATTCAGTATCGTGATTTATCCTTCCAGCCTACTAAACTGAAAGTAATGTAGCTGACCTGCTTTGCAAAGGGCTTTGAAATGACATGCCTGGAGCACCAGGACTAGTATCTTTTTTGAATCCCAAGCTGCTGTTGTAGCCACTAGACGATGCTGATGGCACCACCAAATACAAAAGTTGGGAAGTACCCAAGTGAAAATGCATAAACATATTTCAGGTCACACTCTAGGAATATATTAAGAATGCTTTTCAAAACTCTGATGATAAATTCTTTCTCAAATAGAATTTATTTGCATTTATAAAAATGTAAACAGAAAATCTGACTGTCCATGCTTGTGTTTAAAAACAACTTTACAATTTTTTTCCTATGGCCATAAATGTGCTTGCATTTTTTTCCTATTCCAGGTACTGCATCAAAAGCCTACTGTTTGTTCATTAATTGTATGTTAAATTCCTGCCTTCAGCTTACCTGTGGTATCAGCCTCCAGCATGCACAAGCTATATTCTCCAACAGTTGCAGTAACACTTTACGTAGGAGGAGCTGTTCGTAACATCAGCAAAACTCTCTCTCTACTCTCTGAAAATTTACCTTGAAGTGCCCCTTTCTCTGCAATATTTGGCACCAATAAAATTTCTTGTATATGCCAGTCACTTCCCAGCATGCTTAGAAAGAGGTTGCAGTTGCTTTATTTTACTCTTCCACCCATTTGTGGTGAGCTGTGGTCTCCTGTTTTACAGTTGGATTGAAGGTGCATCTGATAAAGGGCTGTCTATTATTTAAATGAGACTTAGCATAATGAGGTCTTAGCTGTGTGTCCAGGACTGAAGTCTTTAAGTGTTACACTCTACAAATTTCCATCTTTATCTTCTTTTGTCTTGCTCTGTCTTGCCGAAAGTGTGAATGCGACTGTCCCAGGTTGTAGTCAGGACCATATGTTTCCTCCCTGAAAATATGAAAGTGTTTTCACTGTTCCTGCTGTGCATATCTATATTCCAGTGACCTGTCTGATGGTAGACATTACAAGCTCATCTGAGGAGACTTCTGTTCAACTGCTTAACATCTTTGGTCTGAAGATACTGATTATTAAAGAGTCTTCATTAAAGATAGTGACTTAGATTATCCTTCTGTTGGTTTACTACTGAGGTTTGCAAATCTAATTGTTGAATCAGTTGAATCTCTGTAATCACTGGTATCTTTCCAAAGACATTGGTTAGAAGTAGCATTTAATGAATATTTATCATTAACAGTTCTCTTAAATATTATCCCATTTCATTAAAGCCAAGCTTAATTAGAACCCCAGAAAGGACAGTCTAATCTCTGATTTTCTATTTGAATAACTGCACCAATCTGCCACAACATAAATCAAGGTTTTAGTGGGGTAATTCAACAACCTTGCCTTGTTGGTCTAATGATTAAACATCTGCTGTGTTGAAGAAAGGAAAACGTTTCATCTTACACTTGCAGCTCATCCAACAGCTAGAAACCGAATATGTTGACTATCAGAGACTAATAGCTTAAGGTCTTGTTTCCGTGGCACATTGCAGTTGGCAAGAGTGGACTCTTTCCTCTTTGAGGTTCCAGAGAAGAGTGTGATAGTTCCTGCAAAAAAAAAAACAAAGTAATTTTCTTTTCCACTTATTACTTTGAATTGTATGTATGCAGATATACACCTCATATAAGCTTAGAAATGCTATTTTAAGTTTAAACTAAGAAGTTAATACAAGATATATTTTAGAACTAATACTATCAAAGACACACAATTGTTCAGAGTTATTTGTTTTGTTAAATCTCAATCAAACACAGGCAAGACTTGTATTCTTTTTACTGTCAGACCAGAGTGTACAATGTAATCAGCACTGTATGATGCTGCGGTACCTAAATCACACCAGTAATGTACGTTATTTCCATACAGCAGTGTAAACCCTGCCAGATTCTCCTACTGGTGCACCCCATTTCCCCTGCTCCTGGATGCAGCACACGGCTAGGGGTTTTGGAGGAGCTGGCTTCTGTCCCTGGCTGACAGCCCCATCTGTGCCTACTGCAGATTTGACTTGTGGATGACCAGTCTCAATTAAATAGAAATACAYGCCAATGGCATAGGCATATGTGCCAAACGAGAAGTACTATTTAGGAGTTTTCTGTTAGGTGTCTAGAACCTAGCCATAGATGCCTATCAGCTATAAATCTATCCATTTGGTATGAGCAGAAGCTATTTATGGATGACTCCTAAACACAAGCACTGAAAGGATTAGCAAGATGTACAGTATGTGATACTCTGCCCTTTCCACAACCGTCAGGGTGACATTGGCAAAGAACTCCAATGAGGTAATAAAAATATTCTTTCTTTCCATGCTTTAAAGATCAGCACTATTTGTCATGGAGCAAAATGACTTGAAAGTTGAAATTCTGTTCCCACAATTGTATTTCAGAAGGGCTCATGAATCTTGACAGACTTATGAGTGATTATAAGCAGCTGAATGAAAACAATAGGGCTGTGATAGCCATAGGGCATTGCTGGGCTCCACCTTCAGTGTCTCCGGGCTGCTGAAGCTTTGCATGGCTGGTAGCTGTCAGTGCAGAGCTGCAGAAGGAACTCAGGCAGACGCAGCTGTCAGTCACACTACGGCACACTCAAGCTTCATTTCTAGCTATTCCTCAGTTGCTCAGACACTTTGTCTTAAGAAATGTGTTAAATAAAGTTTGCATGTATTATTTAAGGAGGCTGCACTGTCTTCCCATAATGCAAATTCATGTCTAAGAACATGCTGGCTGTCATTGCTTTAACCCCAACCCACTCTCTTAGTTCAGGGAGGCATATGTTGCCAGCTCAAAGCTGGCTCAGAGAGAGGGAAATACAGATGGGTCCATGTGTATGTGTGTTCATATATATGTTTATAGCTGAATGTTGTATTAACATGAATATAATTAACTGAGGTTAGGATAATTCCTGGAGATGTTGTCTAAATTTGAAGGTCTTACTTGGCTAAGGGGAGAAAAACTTACAAGGGGATGAATTTTCTTGATGCCAAGACTTTACTTTTTAAATGATGAAGAGATGATACAGAAAGGGGGAAATAGGATATAAAAAAGAAAAGTGGTGAAATTGTTGATTGTGGTAATTGAAGATAGATTGATGAAAAGGAGAAATTGCTTGTAATTTACTGCCCACTTACAAATTATGGGGGGAAAAGAAATAGCCATTTTGCACAACCTTATATGATAAAGGCCCTTTTCCCTCTATAAATAACTAAAAATCTAATGCTGTTTTGTAATTCCATGTAATTGAATCAAAATCAGTAAACATTTTGCTTCTTTTTTTAAGTTCAATTGCCTTTGAGTAGAAATGTTTCCTAATGTCTCCCAAACTCTTAAGTAGTGTTTCTATGAATATATGAAGACCTGCTCTGCACAATGGAATACTGTAGTCTAAAACCTATATTTTAGAATGATGCTGTCTGACAAATTTCATTATAAGGCATGACAAACTAAATAGTTAATTGCATTGAAAAGGCTTTAAGTTTGAAGATTATTATAATATTAAATTGCATGTGTTTAATTTTAAAGGAAATAATGTACTGATTTATAAAATATTGAAAAGATTTTACTTCTCTAAAAAACATTTCTGGAAATGTATTACCTATGGCTAAAGACCTGCTTATGTACAAAATCTTTCCCGTCCCATACATATTAAATGCAGTGTGCTCTGTCTATAAAGATCTTTTGTGACTTACTGTTTGATTGGAACACCATGTAATGAAGAGTTCTGCTTGTGATGAAATTTTGTGTAATTGAAAGCCCAAATGAAAGTAGATGCATACTGAGAAGGTGCCTAATAGGGAAGGAATAAAATGCACAAGCTATAAGTGAATGCACACTCTGAAGTTAGCATATAAGAAGCTTTTTATTTCTACAATCTTGAATACTAATTTCAGTGAAGAAACTACAAAAGATGGAAAGGAGTTGCATCTACTGTTATACTCAAAAGGTCTGCATGAAAAAAGGCAAGTGAAAGAAAAAGTAAAAAGTGAGAACACAAAAGAGAGATTTTTTTCAGGAAAAAAGAGGCTCTTATCAGGCTAAAAATAAAAACAAAATGCAGTGAAAAATACTGGCCTTTAGAAACTAATTACTTTAAATAGCTGAGGGAATTTAATAGTCTAACAATACTACACATGTGGGGAAAGATTGTATCTTGTTTATTGCATTTTAATTTCGATGTCAGTCAAGGTACATAGTTTTCAGAAAAAGAAATGTAACCTGATTATCTGATAGTTCAGACAACCCATTATGACATATAATTTGCTGATGTTCATGACCTAGAACATTTCACTAAGCAGCCGATAGTGTGAGGAGGAATAAAGATTGTCAGTTCAGTCTCCTCTGTTGCTTTTAATATGTTGGTAGAACTAGCAGCAAAGCAGTAAGAAAGATCTACAAGTGAGACTCTTGTTACGATGGCCTGGAATGAAATCAATAAGTGGATGAGACTGGATTTTTCATCATCCGTGTTCTTCAAGGAGATACACCCATGGCAAGGATTTGATGAGAGGAATTGTTAGACTATATCTGAGCAATACTACAGAGGGGCATAATACCTTGTGTCCTGAAGTCTCCAAAGAGAACTACAAGACAACAGGATTAACCATCAGAGTGGATTTGCTCTGTAGTCACAGAAATTCTTGTCTACGTGAATGGAATAGATAATTGATGGAAGAACAGATAGTGCAGACTTCAGGAGCAGATTAGTTTTGCACTTTTCTTTTTCTCATTACAGCCTTTGTCATGAAAATGGATATACTTTATGCCATTTTCTGTTCTCCTTACAGTCATTACACTGGAAATGTTATCACTTTTGATTTTTCAATTTKTGCAGTCCTAAAGCCTGATATAATTATTTTCTCAGAATATATTCTCTGTTTCAGTGTCTTTATAAAAAAATTAACATCGGTGGACTATGGTAGGAAATTATATTCCTCCCCAACAAGTTAAAGATGGTATTGTTTAAAAGAATAAGTAATTATCTTAGGAAGCCATTTTCATTAAGACCTTGTTTTAATAGCCTGTTAAGCATAAGAATGAATGCTGATGAGGAATTTTCACAGATTCTAAGATGAGAAGGCACTATATTGCTCTAGTCTGACTTCCTGCAGGAAAGTGATTCTGCCATCTGGCCCTCTGTATTACTAGAAAGTCATCTAACATTGATCTACCAGTTTCAGATGATAGAGGATCTAATACAAGTCTTTGGGGGATATTCTGATGACTGCTCATTCTGGTGAAAACCACTGAAATTGAAAGTAAAGGAATAACTTCCTATTGGTGGGATAAGTCTCCATCACTCGCATGTAATCTTAAAAAAAGTTCAAATCTTTAGTGAGGGATACTAGTTTCATTGAAGAATTAATTGAGAGATGTCCTTTGGCTTCTGTTATACTGAAGTTCATCACGTCATCTCCTCATTTCATAAATTCTCACTCTTCAAAACATGTGCTTTACTTCTAGACTGAAACTATCAAGCTTTAGTTTCTTGTTACTGCATTCTTTACAATTTTTTTGTCTTTAGTATGATTCAACATCAAAATCATGAGCAGGGTTGTCTACCTTTGGTGTCTGTATGGTTTGTAGGAGGCATAGATTTGATTGTCAGGTCACTCAGCACCTTCAGTTCCCATCCTCGTCAGGGCAGGGTGTGTGTGGGGGTGTCACAGCATTCTTAATTGCCTGCAATTGTTAAAGAATAGTAATGGGATAAAGATAGAAACCAAAGATCTGTGACACTTGTTTCTCTTCTGTAGCTTAAGTGATGATAACTAATTCTAAAGACTGTGTCATTACTGCCCTTGGAATGAATCTAGACTGTGAGAAATACAGCTATAGATATATAGTTGATAGGCATCTGAATGGTATTTCTTAAAATTTTGTGTTGATCAGAGTAACACGCTATGTATATGAGCTCTGTATGCATGGGTAGACCTCAAGCATATCAGAGCCCATATGTCTCAACGAATGCAGAGGGCTTACAGCAGCAGTACTTACAAACTGTACAAATTCTGGCTCTAGAGGACTACTGATTCCTGGAATTTGCTGGTACTCAGTTGATTTGTTGTTGCTGCATTGTATAATACCTACATAGATGTACCACAGAAAATAATGTATCTTCCATTCTTATCATAAGGTTTTTCTGGACAGGATGCAGTATCATTTATTGTGGTGTAACTTTTCCAAATCTGTCTTCTAACAAACTGGTTTATACGTTCATTTTAGTGCCTGTTAAAACCAAGCCTTAAAATGGCTTAAAATGGGCTGCCCCCTTTTGGAGACAATCAGACTTTGTTTCAATGTTTTTTAAAATCAATCCTGCGGAGAAATCCCAATAATCTAAATACAGAATCCTGAGCAGAACAAGCCACTGCAGTGCAGAACATAATTCATAGAAAGCATCTGACAATAGCATTTTTGATGATTCATTCTCCTGACTCAGACGGCAGAGAGAACCAGGCTTGGGAACAGTGTATTTTTGTAATAAAAGAATGAGAGCTACAAGGGCACAGATGTTGGTATGACCCTGGGAACGATAGCCGGTTATTTTGATGTCCCTACTGGGCAAGGCTATGATGGGTGGGGAAAGGGGATGGAGAGCACAGTCAGTAAGGCATTGAAATGTATGAATACAATATAAACTAATGAAGCATATGGGGAAAATGTCTAAACAAGTATAGCTGATGACTTTGTAAAATAGGTTTGGCTGTTAAAGATAATTTCAATTGCTGTAAGGTGTGCAGTATTGTGTGACATTCTAATTTTTTTAATATGTTGCTCTGTGAGGTGGTGGTGGTTCTGCAGAAGTTTGTTTTCATACAGTGTTGTGTCTTGTGTTTGGGTTACTCTATGACTAATTAGGGATGAGGTGACTGAAGCTTTACACATTGCTGAGGTTCAATAAATTTTCTTCTCCTTGTGAGCACTCCCATATATGATATTATGGTTGATTTCATGGGGATGTTTTTTTCCTGTGCAGAGGCACTGATTTAGGCCTCCCCTTTCTGCCTGGCAATCTGCTGTCATGGAGCTTGTTGGATCTTGGTAGCTTTGTGACTTTCTCTCTCTCTTTGTCAACTTTAGTTAAAACTAGCCCGCACTTTTAAAAGTTGTAGAGCACGGGGACAAAAATGCCAATGTTCAGACAGCCCTTTTTCTCAAGGAATCCTGCTTAAAATGAGTGCCATACAGAATCAGTTTAGCTTTTGGTACCTAGATTAAAATAGATTACCTTCAGAAGAATTCCCATCCAGTGCAGTCTTCCCAGGGAAGCCTCTGTTTGGAAAGTTTTCAACTTGAACTGGGGGCTGGGGGGAAGGGGACAAATGGGGTGCACTATGCCTGTGTCGTACACAGCCTGTAGGATGATTYACGTGGTCCTGTCTCAGATGCCCTACAGCCTGTCCGCCAGCGCATGACAAGTATATATCGAGTGACATGATGAGTCTGAGATTATAAGGATCCCAGAAGTAGAAGAATCCCTTTTGCAGGGCAGCCATGGCTGTATTTTTAATCTGATCAGAAGCCATATCCCCGTTGGCTGTTAAGGAGATCTTTAATAAAAGGGTGGCTGGGTGTGGGCCGTGTGAGTTGCTGTGGTGGTAGTGCTCTGGGTATGGACAAGAAAGGTGCTTGGTGCTGCACAAAACATTTTCAGTAGCGCCACTGCTTCCTTCCACTCTTGGGCCTCCTATGAATGTGCAGTGTGGTGTGTTTGTGCATATGAACTCAATTCTGGACCTACTGCAATGTGCAGTCTGATTGCAGTGGAGGTGCACACAAACTCTGGCCAAGTGATGTGGTGCAATGATGGCGTATGTCCTTGCCCTGCTTCTGGAAGCAGGGCAGTGGCTTGTTTGGCCAGGGAGGTCCAGCACCAGTATTATGGACGGATGCTTCAGATGAAATGGCAGGTACTGATATTTTTGCTGGCTACTGTCCCTTTGTGCTGGCCTTCAGAAAATGGTGGGAGTTTATTTTTGTCCAGTGAAGTGTAGGAAACTCTTTGAAAGCCAGAGAGAGTGGGGAGAGTTGGGGTAAAGCTGGTTTCTCCCCAGCTTTAATTTTGCTCCTTTCACTGCTGCCCCTATGCATTTATGCACACTAACTTCATAAACACATGGCGGTCTGTAAACTTTACTTTGTCTTTCCTTTAAAGTTGGCTTATTCTGGCTGGGGAGTCTTCCGCAAATCTATATGAGTCACAAAAAGTAGCAATATGCTAAGTTAAATACAGTAAATGATTTATCTCCTCTCCCTCTGGTTTGTGTTTTGAAATGTACGCTGCGCGGTTTGATAGCTTCCTACCACTGCTGCCAGGCCACCTGTCCCGCATGGAGTCCAAGGCTTTGTCTCCAAAAATACCATTGCCGCTCAGACAAGCGGCTTGGCAGCCGTGCCTAGGGAAGACCTTTAAAATGACGATCTTGTAACGCCACAATGGGAGAGAAAGATATATTACACATCTGACCTGACACTTCGGACTATAGAGCTGGAAATACCAGTCCGCATCTAAAATTCAAAGAGTGAACTGATCAGCCTCTTGTAACAGGCATTGTGTGGTTTAAGAATAGTTAATATAATGCTACTGCTTCCCCTGATTTTTGTTTGTTTGTTTGTTTGTTTTTAATCAGTGACTCCAGCTATTAGCACTGGTAAATTAGGGTTTTATCCTCTGCCACAGACACATTGATTTTCTCTGCTTACTTTTTCTTCTTCGTCTCTTAGTGAAGCTGTAAGTGTGCAATGCCATATGTTGGCTGTGGACAGAGACTTCAAAGAAGTAGGTTAAATGAATACAAATGATTAAGTGGGTGTCCCACTGAGATTTGGGTCTCCAGATGTGGAGTTGCCTCTATGCTTTTGTAGCTGTTGGCTTGGATTATATAGACTGTGCCTATATGTTTCCATATCCAAGCTAGCTAGTGGCAGTTGAGAAGGCAGCAGGGAGCCCAGGGTAGCTGCATGCTTGCTTGGTGCGGTAGTTCAGTGGGGCTGCCATGGCTCGATGTCTGAGCTAGGGAACAGCCCTGCCGCCGGCCCGTGTGAGCTGGCATTGCCGTCACTGTGACTGCAGGCTCTCACCTTTAGGTGGGCAACAAAGGGAGAGTAAGAGAAGGGAACAACAGACACTTGGGATGTATTTGTTATACAGACTTATGTCATTGAACTTTTTTCCACTGAGCTGCAGGAAAAGAAATGCTAAGTGGATGTAACTCCTGCATAGCTGTCTTGCCCCTTGACAACAGCATCATCTGGTATGCAACAGTGGGGTTTTGGGAATGATAAATCCTCTCCAGTGTGCTGTGCAGAAAGAGCTACTTTGCAAACCATCATGATGGGCAAACCATCCTGATAGACTCTGGGTCAAGACCGATATTATTGAGTGCAATGTGGCAAAGCTGTTCTGGAAGTGCAAAGGGGGGGAAGAAAATAGGTTCTTTCTGTTTTAGATGTGGGAGGCAAAACTTCTCAAGTTTCTGCCTACGTGCAGATAGAATAAGCAAGCACGTCTGTTAAAACAAAAGGTCCATGTTGCTTGTTTGGTTTTAAGAAACTTTCCACCCTCTCATTGAAAGGAGTCCTTAGGGTAAAAGGAATGCAGTTGTGACTGTTTAATATTGTTGGCTTCTATTTCTACTAAGTTTACATAATTGCTGTTTTCCTGGGAAATGAACTCATGGAAATGAAAGACTAAATTCACTGGAGCATAAGTGGGCACAACTTTGATTTGAGGCACCTGTCTGTGCCAGTATTTCATTTGGCACAGGAAATGTAGCATCAAAACAAGTATAAACAAGTAACACAGGAATAATGGAACAACTGGCATTCAAATACTGAGATGTAAGAAGAAATACATGACTCCCCATGTAAAACTTTAATTTCTATTGGTGGGGGTGAGGCCAGAGTCAGGAGCAAATAAGGTGAGTCTGTGCAGTAGAACTGGCAAGGGATTTTGGGAAATACACTTGAAGAAACCCAACAACCCACACCTTAAATGAATTGCAAAGAGAAAAGTGAGCTACAGCCAAAGAAGGGAAGCTGGAAGGCTGTTAGGCCTTTCCTCTGTCTCGCCTTAGTAATTATCTCTTGTTTGCAGAGCTTCCATTAATTGGAATGCATTTCCTAATGAAATTAGGCTGGCAGCCAGTATTCAAGTCTTTTTACTGCTAGGGAAAATTTGTTCTTTCAGCAACTAAGTCATTGATTTTTGTTTGTGTTTTCATTCATCATGAGACTGTTATGTGCCAAAAATTCCACACTCTGTCATATTGGCTTGGACGGTATGAGTTATTTATTTGATTTATTCCCTCTCTCCCCTCTCTTGAAAGCTGAATTTTACAGCACAGCCCCATTTGTAGTTACTTTGTCTTATGTTTTTTCTTCCCCCTTCTTTTTTTTAAACAGTTGCCCTTCCTTTTAACTACATATCTGTTAGGACATCATAAAATGCATGGCGATGCAAAGACACAAAGAATCCTGAGGGGAAAAATCTAAGGTTTCAAAATCTTGATTGAAATGACATTTGTGTTATGGGATTTCTAAATTCAAAAGGCTACTCAAACTTGCCTAGTTTATTAGGAGCACAGGAGCTGGGACTTATTGGTACAGAAGAGTACATGTCCCTATTTTCTTTCTGAGGAGAGAGCTTTGACAAAGCAGAAGTGGTACCAGTGTTGCGCACTGAGCTGAAAGGGATCAAAACTCAGTTCAGAGTATAGAGAGTCTTTGAACTATGTTCTGCTCATCTCTTTAAAGTAAGTTGGCATTGGAAATACCAGATTGCAACATTATTTGGATGTGGTGTCTTCTTCGGCTTCTTCTTCTGCAGCCAGGCTGGGACTAGCTATTGCTCACAGGTGCGCAAATGGTCTTGTCTGTCTTACTCTGCAGGATACAGTTTGATGTATTACAAATATCTACGCATATACGTTATCCGTCAGGCTGAATTACTTTCAAGAATTAATCTCCCTGCTACATCTCCACTACACATGATATATGTCTGTACTGATTCTCCTCCATAACAAATATGAACCTTATAAAATGCATGCAGCCATTTTAAAACGGACTTTAAATAATTGATTTACTGGGCTCCTTTCTCATTCAGCACATCGGAAAGATACCAAATAAGGTTGAAGATTAGAAGAAGAGAGAGAAATTCGAGGATTTCCAGCTCAGAATAATCAAAAATATGAGACTGGCTTTAAAATTAATTTTTAAAAAGCAATATGCTTAAGCGTCATCATAGTTTCTTTGATGTTTGAGACTTAAGAATGCACTCAATTTACCTTTACAGGTTTGTCTCAACACCTGGTAGCATAAATGATTGTGAATTAAATCTTAGTCAGCCACCATCCCCAGGAGCTGGAAGTATAAGGACAAAACAATATTAAGGACCTGTGACTGAAATCATGAGAGGAAAAAAACAGTGGAATTCTGTGCTTCTTAGGACTATACTGCAGGTTCTGCGACAGTGACATTCTTTTCTTCAACTTACTAAAGCTTCTCTGTGTGTGAGTATTAGACTATATGTATGCATACGAACCTACACAGTTGGTGCTACTTATTTAAATGAAATTAATTTTCTTGTGTATTTTAATTCTTTCTCCTTATGATTCAAGTAGGTTTATTTCCTATCCAGAAAGCAAAGAGTGCAGTAATAGTCATCTTCAAGAAACAGACTCTTACTGTGAGAAGTTGCATTGAGAAAATATGCTGAAACCACCGAATTCTGTATATTATGTATATAATATGTGTATATTATGGATAGTGTGAAGAATTTAATGTTGTGGGGAACAAGAAAATTGTATGTACAGAGGATATGTGCAGCAAGAAGGACTAATCAACTAGCTTAATCGGATGTTCAACTGGAACATTTCATGGAGAGACGCAGCCCTCAGGTCAAGATAGAGATGCTTCTGAGATTATTTGAAGGAACAACAAAAGCTTTAGGGATGTCCTTCACTGGAAAATGATAGGGAGAGAACATGGAGTGTTATGAAAGGCAGTCTTGTAAAGGGTAAGAAAGAAGAGCAGACATATTTGCATCAGGTTGTTTTAACTGTCCTCTCAAAACTCATAATAAAAGCTTTCACTCTTTAGCTGTGTAGATAATGACTCCTGAATTGCTTTTCTGAACCAATGTGATTATCTACTACCTAGTGTACAATATCAGAACTACAGCAGATTTTGCAGTAACTTGCATGGGCTTTTTGGTCATACATTTCCAAACAACTCTTGGTATTTTCTTCTAATGCTGGAGTTTATCAAACTCTCCATAGCAGCGCTATCCAGCAAACCTTGGCACTTCTGCAAAAGTTGCAAATAAATGTCTTAGTCAACCAGTTCCTCAGGTTATTGATTACTAACCAGCAAGTAGTCCTCAGCACACCTTCCTTCTATAATCAAGAAGCTATTTTATTTATTTCTTTGCATTATTCACTTCCTTTTGCTCTTGGTATATTGCAGAGAAGCTAGCAGGCTGTATGTCATTGCTGGAGTTTCCTGAGTGTTATAAAGCAAACTGGCCACCTCCTCTTCCTAAAACTGCAGCAGCAGGATCAGAAAGTGGCATCAGACTTTCATGCATTGTTTCCCTCAATGTACAGCGAGTACCTGACTGTCTGTCTGTTCCCAGTGGAATGGCTATAGAAAACAGGGTGTATAGATGCAGAAGAAAATAACTGTGGGAGGAACATGCAGTATCTGAGCGATGCTAGAAAAACATTATCACTGGGGAATGTGCTGATTTATGGTATTGAAATGATCAGCTTTCTCTTTAGGGTTTGAAATTCCATGACTACTGATGTGTTTACAAGGGCAATTTCTGCTTTTTGCTATGGCTGCATTGTTCCTATCTTAAATATGTTATGCATAAATATGGGAGAAGAGAGAGAGGCAGATGCACACAGCATGCAGGTGCCTGGACTATACTGTGAGACTCAACTAGCGTACAAAAACAGTACTAGAATAAGATCACTCTAGGAGCATATTTGACTGTTGGAACAATTACTTTTTCCAAAAAAATCATTTATTTACTTTTCATTATTCTTAATAAATGGAAAAAGGACCTAGATCAGTGTTTTGCCTGTCTTTCCCATGAGGTGTTTTTCTTTTATAACTAAACCCGCAAAATAAGCCAAACACAATGTTACAATGGAGTCTGTGATTGTGAGAACACAAAGTTACAGCTAGGAGGATTCCTGTAGGATTTTTTGACTCTGGACAGTCCTGGAGAGGAGCAGCTGCCACTTCACTTTGCAAAGCAGGTACAAAGATGCCCCAAGGAATTGCAGGGAATGGCAGAGGTGCTCTAGGATAACTAGGATAACCTCCAATGAAGGATCAGTCACATAGCTCTTGAAATCAAACTCAGCTTCACTTTCTGGGGACTGTGTTCTGCTACTGCTATGGAGAGTGCCTCCTCCTCTGGTTCTCCCTACCTGAGAACTTGGTGGTTTATTTTTAAATAGCTGATAGTTCCCCCTGCCTCCTTCTTAATTTTTGTCATGAATTGACTGTCTCTACTTGCAATTCTTTCCCATTAAGTGTTTTTTTCGAATGGTGATTTCACAATTTGATTAGGATAAGGGAAAAAGTATTTTTTTCAGTTTTTCTCTCTTTTATATCATAAAGCTTGTGTCTGCCTCTCTTCTTGTTTTTCTTCCATGTATATTCTACTGGAACTATTATATCCCTCACTTGCTTACTCAGAGAAATCGAATGTTTAGACACATATGATGACCATATCCACTTGCGTGGCCTCAACAGGAAAACAGACATGGCAAGGCTTTTGCTATTTAGTCAATGAAGATATTACCCTAATGCAAAAAAAAAAAAAAAAAAAAAAAAAAAGCCTATCCCCCTAAATTTTTGCCCATTGCTAGAGTTAAACTATGAACTTCTAAGACTGTTTGTGTAAATTAATCCCTTACTTTTTGAAATGCAAATTGCCAAACTAGCATGAGGCTGCATTTTCCAGTTTTCCTTCCATGATGAAGAAAAAAAACATAGAAACATTGAGATTTCTCCCTGAAACAGAGGTACTGCACTTACCACTCAGTCACCAGTCAGGTACTACAGTCTACCTCAGCCACAACAGCACAAGCAAAAGAGGTGTCCTACCTACCTAAGGTACATTAGTTGAAATGTAGATATACTTGCATGTAGCTGGCTAGGGCTGCTTGTGAACTGTGGGTGTAGGTAGAGGCCAGACATTAGCCACACAGAGTTAAGTTCTTTTCCATTTCTGTTAGAAAAGGCTGTGAGACTTTTATTCATTTGCATCAGAGGAGCACCCACAACCTAGTGCGCATTTCCCACATGCATAGCAAGACAACACCTTTCAAAAATGCTCACAAACTATACAGGGAAACACATGTACGCAACAGATACTTGAGTTAAGAAGACATTATATACAGCTGATGTGCTTTCTCCTCGCTCTGTCGTATATCCCACATTGGCAGATGGAACACATGACACATGAGGTGAGGTTGAGGGATCTGAGTTTTTCATCCTGAAGAAGACAAGGTAAGGGGAGATCTACCTGCTGTCTTCAGCTGCGTAGGGGAGGTTATAGAAAAGACAGAATCAGAGTTCTTGGAGGTGCACAGCAAAACGACAAGAAGCAACAGACACGAGATGAAACATGGGAAATGATTAGACATAAGGAAAACAGTTTTTACCATGAGGGCATTCAAATACTGGGACAGATGCCCACAGAGGTTATGCAGTCTCCATCCTTGGAGAAATTCAAAACTTGACTGGACAAGGTCCTGAGGAACCTGGTCCTATTTTGAAATTGGATCTAAACTTGGCCTTTGTTTGAGCAGGGGTGATGGTGGTGTGGACCAGACGACCTCCCTTCCAATTTAAATTAGTCTCTGTCTAGGGAAAGAAGACTAGTACCCACTTATCTGGGGAGCTGCAGACTCACCTGTGCTAAGGAAGAAAGCATGAGGACAGTTTTCAAAGAAGCTGACTATTGGGTTGAAGATGGGAACCTTGTTGAGTGGAAAACTGAGGCTTGAGACCTGTCCCAGGACACCTTCAGAGAGCTTAACAGTGGTTAGGCTGTCAAGACTGATCAGCATGGCAGGCAGAGTAGTCATAATATGTCATTCTTGTGGTCTGTCTATCCTGACTGAAAAAAAAGGAGCATGTGCACTGCACTTTGATCATTACTACTATTAATTTATTAGCACGGTACCCAGCACACCTGTGATTTGTACCAACTAGTGCCCTTCCAAACAGCTTGAGCACCTGCTAGGCACCAAGAGTGGCCACCCTGTTTGGAAGGGTGAGGTAATTTAGATATATGGATGCAGCCCAGGCCATGCTAATTGTTCTCAGGGCCAGTGAATGGTCCTGTCTCATCTTATTTGCTGATAGAGAGAAAATCATAGTTTCCTTGTGTGCTCAAGTTTGTTCCTATCTTTTGAGTACAGCCATAATCTGTATGGAGCAGGGATTGTCTCTTTCTTTGTTTTGTACAGGGCCTTCCACAGCCTCATGTTGTTAGGTTTTCAGAAAAATAAGAATATTAAATTAAAAAAATAATTTTGTCAGTAGATAGGCCTGTGTTATAAACCTAAAAAATTTTTTGCTATGGGAATTCTTTCCAAATCCTTCACGCTAATGATGATATCATGGTATTTTCCTAGGAGACAGGACATGGTGTGCAGGAAAAATTTCTCTCCTTGAAAACAGTGATTGGCTCTGGGTTTTTTAAAGTGGCACTCACTGGAGAAAACTGCAACTCTTTAGGTACTACAGAGATCTGTAAGGTCTTTGCTAAACTGCTTCACGCTACAGCTCTGTGCCCTCCGTAAACACGGTTTGTTTTCACTCTGGTTGCAACCCCCTGTGCTGTGGCATGTTCTCCCACACTGTGCTGCATGTATCTATGTCTGAGACCATCACTGTGGCTCACATACAGGATTGCTTTTTGAAACTTTACTAATGGAGAATCAGGAAAGGTTTTGAATGAACTGAAATATGTGAGGACTGAGTTTCATTTTGCATTGAGAGTCCCCTTCAGTCGCAGAGACCTTTATGTACCTTGTGGACTTGTCTTTTTTTTTTTTTTT